>NW_020955523.1:555758-558126 GCF_003031625.1 Empidonax traillii
CTCTCTTTCTCTCTCTTTCTCTCTCTTTCTCTCTCTTTCTCTCTCTTTCTCTCTCTTTCTCTCTCTTTCTCTCTCTTTCTCTCTCTTTCTCTCTCTTTCTCTCTCTTTCTCTCTCTTTCTCTCTCTTTCTCTCTCTTTCTCTCTCTTTCTCTCACTTTCTCTCTCTTCTTTCTCTTTTTTCTTTTTCTTTTCCTTCCCTTCCCTCTCTTTTTTTCTTACCTAAGTATTTTTCTGTGTAAAGAAATATTTGAATCAGGGGGAAGGACTAAAGACAATTGTACTGAGCATCTTGGAGGGAGAACTGCACTTCAAAAAACTGTGATCAGGAAGGAATTAAGAGGAAAGCATGGTGGAAAGTTGGTATGGAGAGACTCTGGGCAAGGTATGGGTCTATTTGCAATTCTTGCAAGTTTCCTTACCTCTAATGTTATACTCCTTTACCTTCAACTGGGACCGCCTTTTCTTTTATTTTTGGAGAAAAATGCACAGCAGAAAACATCATTCTGAATGATGTCAAAGTGCTTAATCAGGCAGTATGAAAAAGTATAAGAACAACTCACACACACTATTTATTTATGACCTTCGTAAATATTCTCTGTTTAATCAGAGAAATAAAATTTACTTTGGCTTATAAGATTTAACAGGACTTAAGATGCTGAACTTTACCATTTGGAAAATTTAAATATTTGTGTTACTTGGGTGAAAAGGGACAGTGAAAGTGGGATTAGTGACGACTGAATTTGATGTTAACCAAATCCGTTTGCCTCCTGAATGAAATCTACTAAATTTGCATTATATTCGTTTAGCTTCTGTGGTGAGCAGAATACTCAATATAGTATGTACCAAAGACATTACAAGCTATGGCATTTTTGGGCTTTTCACTACAACTTACTGTTTAGGAAATTACTTTTGAAGTTAAGATAAGTAAATATATAAAGTTTTCTATTGAAGATCAGTTCTGCTGTATACTTTGTGTGCATATGTATGTTAAATAGGATTATGAGAAGAATCATACCCAAAACTTATGCATAAATTAGAAAAGCGCTTTTTAAGTAGTTGTCTTCAGGAAAAGATACTTTTGGCCATGGAATTTTTTATGTTAAAAGACAATGATTATCTGTAATCTGATGTGAATTTATAGCATATCCATCACAACAGTGTTGTACCAAACTATTGGTTCAGTGTAGGTCAGTGCTGATTTTTAGATCAAATGATTTTGCTAGCCAAGAAGAAAAAACTTGGTGTGAAAGTTGGGGCACTCGTCTGGGACTCTTGATGCTCCAGTCCTAGGTCATACACTTGCTGTGTGCTTTGGGAAAAAAGGAACAATATTCTTTCCTGCAGATGCTTCTGGCTACAGCATTTATGTTGCTTCTCATCAGCGAGCCCTGAATATGTCCCTTTCAAAAACTACAAGATTTTACCTCTTTCACTAGCAAGAGGTTGCTTCGGCTACTTTACCACAGAAAGTGAACTCCTGAGAGCTCAGAAGAAGACCAATCCTAACTTTCCATAGCCAGTGATGAGCTCTCAGCTCTTACCACACCAGACTGACAACTTGATGTTATGATCTGATAAATAGCTGTATAAAAATATCATCTCAATACATGATGTTGTTCAAAAAAGCAGATCAAATGCAAAGAATTGTAAGTAATTGAATAGAGGGCAAGGAACATAGTGAAGTCACTACAAAAATCTATGCTATCACTTCCATCTTGAATGCTGGGGAGGCTTCTATTTTTATGTCTCAGAAAGATTATTGTAGAAATGAAGGACAAAAAAGAGCCTAAAGTGTGGGCTGGTTTCTGTATAAGGAACAAATAAGTTGGCTGGGATTCATCTAGGTGGAAGAAGAAAAACTGTGCAGAGGAAGTGCGGGGATCTATAAAGCAAATCATAGAATCACAGGATAATTCAGGTTGGAGAAGATCTCGGGAGATCAACAAATCCTACCTCCTGCTTAAAGCAGGGTCCCTAATGAGGTCAGATCAGGATACAAACAAGATCATGGGTGGCTGGAGAGAGTGGACTGTAGATGTTATTTGTTATATCCATTTTAAGAAATGGGCATCATCAGGAGATACTAGAAAGAGGCCTGTCTCTTTGTAAGACGTGGTAATTCTCTGTACAATACCTGGGTAATTTGTGGAACTCTATGCCATGGGAAATTCTGGATGCTTAAAGTTTAGTCGTGTTTAGAGAAAATGAATAAGTTTGTGGAAGAGAAATTACCTGAGGATTACTAAATATATGTAAAAACAACATCAAAGTTCAGAATTCCCTGAGCTGCACATAGCTGGAAATGAGGTGAATGCTGAGTGGAAATAATCACATATGCTGTCCAAATTGTAGCTACTCTAGGCTCTTA
>NW_020955523.1:558625-613083 GCF_003031625.1 Empidonax traillii
TCGTGTTTAGAGAAAATGAATAAGTTTGTGGAAGAGAAATTACCTGAGGATTACTAAATATATGTAAAAACAACATCAAAGTTCAGAATTCCCTGAGCTGCACATAGCTGGAAATGAGGTGAATGCTGAGTGGAAATAATCACATATGCTGTCCAAATTGTAGCTACTCTAGGCTCTTATTTTTGGCCTCTGTTAAGGGCTAGGTGGACTTTTAGTATGACATAATTAAGTCAAGAGTATATTTCACCTCTTCCCCCTTTTTAAAACCTTCCTTTCATTTTACTGCTCCTGGCACTCCCATGACCCCTTCTGCCAAAACACCAAGGTGAGAACACTTGGGCAGAAGGAGGGAGGAGATTGTGTGTATGAATTTTTTTCTTTCTGATAATCTTTTTTTTTTTTTTTTTTTTTTAATACAAGCCTTATCTGGTTCCCCCGCAAGTGTCAAGACAGTGTTGTTTTCACAAAGCAGGTAAAAACAGTTTCAAAGACTGAAAATTCAATTTGAAAATGATATTGAAAGTTGGGGTTATTATTAACTCTAATAGACAGCTTTGGGGTAATTACAAGTGAGTTTTGCAAAATGAAACATTGTGGGTATGCATGAGACACTTCAACTGATTAACTAATATATAGTATTCTAAAACCTGGACCATTAACTCCTTCTTAAATACTTGATTTCTATTTAGTGCATAATAGTAGTTGCAGGCATAACAGATTCTTTTTTTTCAGGTTGTCAGTCAGGCAAAAAGTGCAACTTTGCGAAAGTGCGTAGTTATTGGTAGCTGAATGTGAATGCTTTTCCTCTAGTTAAAAAGCTGGTGAAGAAGAGATGATACACATTTAAACTGGCAGCTGAACATATGTGGATAGTCAGCATTGTTGCAGAAGACAGAAGACTTTTTCTTCTGGGTTGAGGGTGTTTACAAGAAGAAACAGCGATAGTGTTGTGGGGGACAAGGCAGGTCTTTTAACTGACTGTGTCTTTCTGTTTTGTAACAGAGGAAGGCTTCATAGGCTAAAACAAACTCACTACTGCAAACATGAAAGGAAACCAGAAAGTAAATGGAAGACAGCATGCTCACAGCTACTATTACTATCGCAAACATCTTTTACACAGCCGTTAGTATGAGTTGTAAGAATAATATCTCCAAGCAGATTTGCTGCAGCAGTGTAACGTGGAAGTACCAGACACCAGATCATGTACAGTATGGTGTACTGTGACAGGACGTCCTACTCCCATTTTCTCTAAACATGAACTCCATCAGTATCTTACTGGGAATCTTACCTGAACATCAGGGTTGGTTCAAAAGAGAGTGCTTAAATTTTGCCACCTAGTTCTGGACTACATCTATGTAACCAGGAGGTTGCAGCATCAGGAATTCCTGAAACAAGAACATCTAGAACTAAGGATACCTCTGAAAATGGCATTTTGACTTCATATAATTACATGTTCACATGCACTGTGTGGTGCATGATCGTTAATAATGAGCATAAGGAACAGTTAGTACTAGCAATGAGCATCAGTGAGCAGCAAGTCACAAAAAAAACCTTTGGATGTTTTTGCATCCAAACTTTAAACCATAAAGCCCACTCATTCAGTGTTTGAGTTTTCCACCAGTTTTTGAGAAGAGTCCTGACATTTCACACAGTGCTTGGGGAATATTAAAAAGTAGCAGACTCAAGCCTTTGATGGGAGTATCTTCTGCTTTCAGGACGTCTAGTAAATCATGTAGCTGCTTTCATTAATTTTGTTTTCTAATTAAAGAATTAAACTGTTTGTAAATGCTAGAGTCTCCTGAGCCCAGGACCTCCCAGAGAACGGAGGGATGTGCTTGTAAACAGCACAATTTCATACCAGTTCAACTCAAGTTCTGTAGCAACAGCAGCAGAATAGAATATTTTTCCTAGGAACTTGTTAATTCACAAAAGTTTGCTTACATTTGGTCTTCTCTACTTGTAAAATGGCCATCCAAAAGGTTTATCATCAATTTACTGTAGAACTGGAAGTGATAGTTATTTCTAGCTCCTCACCTGCTGTCTGGATCAACTTAATCTGCTGGGTAAGAAAGAACTTGATGACCGTAGCTCAAATTCAGCTACAAACAGGCATATTTGTATAGACATAACCATTATTCAGTGTGGTCCCAGCTATTAACCTCTTACCTGAAGACAGAATAATCAATTTCCTTGCTAGATTCTTTTATGATGCTCATTAAAAAAAATGTTGAATACCTTTGGAATGTTAATATATTTATTCTCACAAACACACTATTAATATGAGAGAATACCATCCTCTTTTTTTTTTTTTTTTTCCCCAGCTGAAAGCTATTTCACTGAAAGATTACTGTTAAAAATGAGATTACTGTTAAAAATGTCTTCTAATTTGGGGTGCCCACTGTGAAAGGTCATGGTCTGAGTTTCAGTCACCTTTTATACATTTAGAGTCCAGCTGCCATTAATTTTTCATCAGGAGGATTCAAGACTTTAGAAGTCTTCATCCTGAGCCCCCAGGCCAGGATTCTGAATTCTAGCATGGCTAAATTAAGAGCTTCTCATTAGATGCTCTTTGAATGTAGATAATGCCATGTGGGCTACTGCCTCTGAAACAAATGATAAAAAGCAGTAAACTGAACTCTTCTGTTATCCCCAGAAGTTCTGCTTCGTGCAAACTGCAAGGAAGCTTAATGGAGTTAAATATCCACCCTGTGAACACTGCCACTGGAGCTAGCGGAGTATCTGCCTGCAGTAGGTTGTCATCCTCCATGTGAACCCACACAAGAAAGACAGAGGGCACTTTGCCAGTGTTTTGCAGATATTTGCTGTAAGCAAGGCGTGATTAGTTGTGGGGAGCTTGGCTTTTGCTCAGGCACTTTGAACTAACTGGCACAGACTCTTTTGCTCGTTCCTCCTGCCCTTTTTACTCTAAACAGCCTTTGCCACTGTCCTACTGCTTTCCCAGTTCCTCATCCCACTCCTGCTAACATTGCCTTACTTTGTATTAGTTTTCACTGATGTGGGTTTTTTTGTCTCACTGTTCTGATGGCATCCTCCAAAACCTCAATCACCGCAGATGACTGCATGGCATGTTAAGTTCATCTTAGGCTCCTTAGGAGATCTCAGCCTTTTGTGGTCTCACTGGCCAAGTGCTCTCCACATCTGGCATCCAATCAGCTTCAAATCTCCTTTTAACAAGTGTTCCCATTATTCTTTGTATTATTCAGGAAAGCAGCCTTGGAGAGTGAGGCCTGATCTATTCACTTACCCACAGAGGCTGTTAAGGAAACCGTCCGTTTAGTTTCAGGCTGGAACTGGTCTGCTTGTTACACTTGACTCGGTGTAACTTCACTATTTTAAGGTCATGAAGGGAATAAATACTAGTCTCCCTTGGAAGGTCACTCAGAAATAAAGCTAATTTGTTGTAAACTGTAATGCTAGAGACAGAAGACATGTTTTAAGATTGTAGTTCACCTTCCTGCTAAGGCAAGATTATGCCATGCATTATATTTCCTAGAGCTTCACATAGTTTAATTTAAAAATCTGAAAGCAGGCCTGGAACATTCTTTGGAAACCTTTCTACAACTTCTTGCTCTTCAGATTTCCTATCAGCATTAATCCTAATTTGTCTATTTCAAAATGTCAGCTCTTATAAAACCCTTTGCTATTTCACCATGTGCTGTTGGGTCCAAAGCAGGAATTGGTGTGTGATTCTCAGTAAGTAACCCACAGAAAGGAATTGTTTGATGGAGTACTATCTACAACAGCCATGATTTGGAATCAGGACCTGGAGATGTTCTTCTCGTGTTTGGCACTGGCGATGGTGAGATGTGAAAATCAGTGGGATCCTCTTTATTTGTAGAGCCTAAATTTAGGGGGTTTTATAGCATCCAAATGCCCTGTGTTGTCAATCCATTTTATATATACATCATAAAGTTACGCTGCATCATTTTTGGAATGATTTTCTGAAACCAGTCTAACCTTTGTTTTCCATGATACTAATAAATCCTCCGTGATCTTATCAGGCTGTGCATAGTTGGCTTTATGTTGGTATCTTCAGCACATACTACCCGTGCACATAGTGCCTGTGATACCAGCTAAACTTTCCGTGCTCATTTCCCAAAACGATACAGTGTAATCTTTTTTCTTATGTGTTTTAGTAGGCATAATTGTTTAAATAAGTGCTACATGGCTGGTGATTTAAAGTAGTTCAAGAACTGAAAGTTCAGATTTATAACACATAAAGAAAATTATATTTCTTAAGAAAAAAATCAATTATGAATTCTTTCTAAAACATCATACTCCAGTGTGGATAACATATTAAAAAAACAAACTAGCACCCCTCAAAAAGCATTTCTGCAGTCATTTCCTTCCTGTTTTGCAAAGATCAGAATGAGTTCTTAAAAAACATCTCTTCTTATTATGTGGAATATGAAAATAGTGCTTGTAATCTTTTTCAGTGTCTTCTGTAATAAAAAAGATTGAGCAGTAATGTTTTGTTTACAAATAATGAATATCCAAACATGGATATGGATTGAAATCTGAGGTGGGTAAACATATTGTCCTATCTGTGAAAAATTGGGTTTGCATTCAATCAAAAGAAATGAATATCACTCCAGCGCCCACACTGAGAAAGTCTCATGTCAGCAGTTCAGAACAGTTCAGCTATGCTGAGGTGCTGCTTGTTTTTTGGTGTTGCCTTTTATGTTGTCCCTCACAGTTTAGGCTTTGGCGATAAAATATGTATTCAGCTCTCTTATTTTATAGGACTGACTCCAATAACACACAGTGGCATTGGAAAATACAATCTTTAACCAGTGATTAAAGATTGTGTTTTCAAATGTGTTTGTTCTATTCAGGCTCTTTTTAGTTGGTTCTTAACAGTCTGATATAGCTGTTAGAATCTTTTGGGGTAGGGCTTTCTTTCTGCAAAGAACTGTTTTTCAACCCTTTGCCACTTCCACCACTGAAAAAATTTTCTGAAAGGAGAAAGTGGTTCTGCTGTGATTCAGGAGAGGGCATCCATAAAGATATTTTGTAAACTGCAGCCTTCATTAATTCTTACCTGATATTGCATTGAATGTACCTGATTATCTGTAAAAGCTTCTGAGTTTGTTGGGACATACCCACATCTCAAGCTAATCTATTTGAATTAAAGTAGAATTTAGAGTACGGAATCTTCTGGCTGAAAGCCACCATGCAAAGTATGAAGAATCCATGGCAAATCGTCAAGTGCTTGTAGTCCTCTAGCATTCTCCTCAGAAGGGCTTTGCAAGGTACAGCCAGTCCTATGAAGTCTGCAATGGATCTTTCAGATCTTCATACGAAACCCCCATGGATTATTCTCCAGACACCAGTGAGTCCATGTAGAAACACTGAATACGTTCAGTAATTCAAGTGCAGTAGTTATAAACTCAGCCTTTGCAGCAGGGATTTTCAACCTGCAGAATAATCTATGGTGAAAATGTAGCTTCATTTTGGGAGGAAGACAGAAAAGATTTTGAAAAAAAGATTTCTGCTTAATAGAGGAGAAAAGAGGACAGATATAAAGGATGTTAGAAGAAGACAGGGTAGTTATGAAAAGGCGTAGGGCATAGGGCAGAAGAAGGACCTAAAAGCTGCCCTTCACATTAGATTTTGAAATATTTCAAAGTAGAATTCCGTTTCCTATTTTATGGCTGTTATCAATCTCATTGAGTAAAATGCCATCTCTAAAACAAATTTTTTAAAAGCTTTATTGACATACCATTAGAAAATAAAGATTAACATTTTAAAAATAATAGCTGTCACGTGTCATCAATAATTAACCTATATCATAGCACCAGATCTTATCCTTACCCTCTAGTTTTAGTCAGTGAGCACACCACCATTATATGGTGTCTTTGACAGGCACCAGGCATGCCTTGGGACTGTGCTCTTGAATCCTTACTTGCTTTGCAGAAGAATTATATGGGTTAGCTGCATATCTCCTGCAACGTTTCCTTTTCAGGGGATGCAGTAGAATAGTTATGATTGATGAGGGCTTATGTATTAATGAGGAGCTGGCTGGGCCTCTTAACCACATATTTTCTCATCCTTTATCTTTTGGGGTTTTAAAGGTGCAGAATTGCAAGCAAGGTATTACATATGTTTTGGGCATTAGCTGAGATCCATTGGGTCATGCTTTTCAAAGCATTTTGTTAGGAATATTGAGCAATTGATTTTCCCTGGAAAACCCAAGGACATCTTCATACTATTTCTATCAGTATGATCCAATTCTGTTCTCCACAGAAATTCAGCAGGAGTGCAATTTAATGAGACCAGTGAAAGGAATCTGACTGCTCTATTTATAGCACACAAATTGATCCGTATAGCCATGATAGGAGGAAACTTCAGAGAAAATCAATGCAGGATCAAATGAAAGAAGCACACAAGCCTTTAAAGAGAGCTGCATAAAAGCCAGTTAAGAATGAATCCATTTAAAGATCCATGGTTACATTTTGGACCATGTGTGTTCTTGTTTTAAGTTGTAGGAATGAAATCAAACTAAGCAGTATCCTACGTGCAAGGCAAGCCTTACTATATATTTTCTTCTTCATCCTATTGTTGTTGTGTCCTGTTAGATCTTCTTGATGAATTCTTTTACCTTCATATGGTGAAGGTAAACATCTTCTTTTAGGAGCTTCCCTTTGACAACCTCATCCTTTTTCTGTAATGATCTCTGATGCCCCTCCCTGAGGATGGCAGCCACACTCTGTACCAGAGCTGCAGAGCCTCTTGGCTGTGTGTCCAGGACTCAGGTGCAGTTCCAGGTCTCACGGCTTTCACTTAAATGCAGGGAGAAGATGGTCTGTCTACCTGCATTCTCATTCCTGTTATACAAATACTTGTAATCTTGGTAGATAAATAAAGCATAACTATGTACTCATTGCAAGTGTTTCTTAAAACTATATAGTGGACCTTTGCTTCTTCCTCAAATTGCATTTTTTCCTCATGAAATCTGCTAAAGTCCTGAACAACCACCCATTTTCTATCCCTGAGTGTTATGGTTTCTGGCAGATATTCTCCTTTACTGGAGGTATCTCTGTGCTGTGGGTTGTCTGCCCACCAGTACACTGCTTTTGGGTTGCAAAAAACTACCATAAAGGCATTTTAGCAGTAATTTGCCTCAGTAAAAGCTGAAAGGGGAACAGACATACACTTTGGTGACGTTGAATATTCTTTTTGCTCTTTTTTTGTGCATATACAAAGGTTTTACTTACCCCTTCTCAAAAAGATGGCAAACATGGAAAGGGTTACAGCCAAAGCTGTCCAAGGTGGTAATGCATGTCTCCTTTCCTTCAGTGCTTAAATGTGCTTGCAACTGAATAAAAATCTTCCTTCATTTTACGGTATGTGAAATTTAGTACTTAGGTTCACTGTTCTGAGGAGGAATGTATGTACTTTGTTTTTTCAATAGGATAATTAAAGGCATGGCATCATGAAGTAGATCCTGCTGAATGGAAAAAGAGTAAATAATCTGCTTCTTTTATGAACGGTTAGTTTTTGTGGGCTAAATTTATGTAACACCAATAGCTAAGCATATTAATGGTGCTACATTTTTTGTTCATTCAGTTTTGAGCATATGTAGTGGCATGGAGTTGTGGCTTAATTAGCTAGATGAATAATGTCAGAAATATTGTCAATTATCAATATGGTCTTCATCTTTCTTTAAGCCCCAACTGGGAATCCAGTTCCCAGTGACATCAGCAGTTGCCGTGGTGAACTTTCATAAGCTAGTCTTTAATCTTTCATTAAATCACAGGCTAGGAAAGCAGACATGAGGACTGAGATGAAAAAACATGCATCTGCCACACTGATATCTTCCCTGAAAAAATAGAAAAGGCATTCCTCTGTGTTTTTTGGAAAAAAAAAAAAAAAGATAATTTGCTGCATTGGTGAGCACATTCTAAGCCACTTGTATTGTCTAAGCAACACCATGAAAGAAGAACTTGCAGAATGTAAATAGAGATGAAATGTGTGGGGCTTGAGAGCAGCTGAAATCGAATAGGGCACTAGGGCATGAATATGGTGAATGACTCAGCTCTGTTATCCACAGGGTTTGAGGATGGAGGTAAGGGTAGCAAGTTTAGCATCTCTTCTTCTAGCTACACTGGGCTTTAGTTGGACATTTTTCAGAGCAGCAGGCTGTAATTTAAAGTTATTGTACAGGAGGGCATTGGAGAAAACTCCATGTGAGCTACCAGCTCAGAGCTGATGTTTGACTCACACTCAGGCTGACACATGAGGAGAAAAAGAATGGGACAGAGGGTAGAGTACTTTGGGGCC
Organism: Empidonax traillii; assembly: GCF_003031625.1. Lineage (NCBI taxonomy): Eukaryota > Metazoa > Chordata > Aves > Passeriformes > Tyrannidae > Empidonax > Empidonax traillii. The sequence continues at coordinate 566,930 of NW_020955523.1, forward strand.
CATGTGAAGCAGGGGCCTTCAGGGGTCTTCTGAGAAACAACTCTGGGTTGGGAGGGCAAATAGAAACTAGGCTGTGACTGACAAGCTGCTAAGTGTTTGGTGTATTGAGCTGAGATTGGAAAAGAAGAGGTATCTGTGTCACTATTAAGGGACATAAAGGTGGAATATTAAAACTTTCATTGTTGAATGACTCCCCAGAAAAGCATTTTGGGTCAATATGTAACTGTCTCATTCTGTGCTATTTTGTCTAATAAGAGAAAATACTTCCCCACGAAGCTTAACGTGCTTATGTCATTACAGCACTGTGTCTCTAAGGATCATCATAGTAGCTGTTGTTGGCACACATCTTCTCAGCAGTTTGTTTTTGCCCAGGTCTTGGTCTACCAATGCAAAGCTCTTTCATCTCTTTCTTTGTCCTAAATCAGTCCTGGCCCCTGTATGGGGAGCCAGTGCTTCTATGTGTTTGTTCACTCAGTGGCTGTTTTGGGGAAAAGAAGTACAATCGCAATTTGTTATTTTTTTCCTTAGAGTAGAAATGGGAAATCAGAATTTTACACTTTGGAAATGGAAAAAAAATTACCCAGGCAGTAGAGAACAGAATTACAACTGCTTTGTTCTATTTTGCATTGATTGAAAAAAACCCAGAAAAGCAGAATCTGGAGGATGTGGTTTGTTGGGTTTTTTTTAAACAGATTTTAAGATTGGGATTGATTTCCTTTAAAGTTATGAAGTCTTGCTCACAAATCTTTTATGCTTTCCCTGAGGCTTTTTATTCCTGGAAAGGTTTTTGACAATTTTAAGTTAGGCAGAAGAAGTACACTAAGCTGTAATTTATGTTGCCAAGCATTATTTCCCAAGGCCCTGCCTTCTCACACAGAGGAGCACACTGGTGAAACTGCATAATAGAATTATCTTTGCTCAGGTCACAAAAAGAGAAGTTGTCTTTGAAAGCACCCTGTCATGTTTTCCTACTAGCACCAGGTTCACACTTATGCCCTTGAAAAGTACCATTTGTGTGGATGACAGACTGTCACAAGGCTGGGACATAGGTTGTTGCTGTGAGATGAGAGCCTTTTGGCGTTCTTCTGAGTCACTGGCACCATCTGTCCCTCTTCCTGAGGTAAGACCGGATGGAGTGAGTGGAACCCTGGCGTGCTGTTCAGCGTTTTTATTTGGCATTCCTGAGCTTTCATCAGTTGTGGTCTGAGAGGAGGGTTGGTGTAGGATAACTTGTTTTGTTCCATGTTCTGCAGCAAACTCCAGGCATAATCTGCTTTGATTCACATATTGAATTGCAGGAGATATGTTTTACTGCAAAGCAAATGGTATCAAAATGAACGTTTTTGCTATTAGTGCCCTGTATTGGGCCAGGTGCTGCTTGCTTCTCACCCTCCTTGTTCAGAACTTTGATTTTGTTTTCAACACACAATAAAAACTTAGAAGGAATTGAGTCAGGATTCACATAGGCCACAATTCTGGTCACACAAATAGTGTCAACCTGGTTTCCTTCTCTCTGCTTTTATTTGATGGATAATGTGCTCCTGTTCTTTTCCCCTTGGGTTCGATCCTTTCGATATGGATTGAAATTCACAGCCCTGGGCTCATCAAACCCATATTGATTAAACCCCCCCAAACCTAAGGGTTGAATAACTTTTCTAAGGATATCTAAGAATAGAATAACTTTTAGACAACACAAAGCATGTCAGTAGGCTATTAAAAATAAAGGGGTCAGGTTCCCCACAACGTTGTATGTGGAAAGACATGGTAAGTGTTGACCTCGTGGTGGAAGCCATAGTGTTAGAGGAGAACGGGACTTTATAGATAAACCCAAGGCTGTGAGTTTATTAGCTAAATGCTTTGTGAGGATCTCTGCAACTCTATAGAAAATAAAAACTGAGTATATTTGAGCTTACTGATGTTAGTGAGCTTTCAGACCAGTAGTAACATTGGATGAGGCTTGGCAGTGGAAGACACGAGTTGAGGTTCTGTGCATTTTGCCACAGGAATGACGCTGAAATGCACATATGAAAAGGGAGTTCTCAAGGGCTGAAGTTCAGTGTGAAGTGAGCAAGGAGTAAGAGCTGAAGCCTGGGATGGTGAAAGGTGACCCATAGCATTGGAACCTGGAGAGGACAGTTTGAATGGAACAGAGAGACTGCGGAGAAGGCAGCCAAGATGGTTAATGCAGCAACTGAGGGCATCCTGTTTCTTCAATATTAACTGTAAAATAGAGGTGGGATGAACAGCAAGTTATTTTAGAGTGAAATGTACTGTAATGCATTTATATGCTAAAGAAAAGGAGCAGGAAGGGTGAAAATAGGATTCTGTCACTGCAGGAAAATGTCATCAGGAATAGAATTAGACGAGTTTGTGCTGGAAAGTCAAATTTCCATCTTGTTTCCCAGGTAACAGGTGAGGGTGGGAGAGATCCAGGCTGTGGAGTTGGACTTGGCAATAGTGGTTCATGTTTGTGTGTACCATTTGTTTTGCCCTCATTTCCAGAGTCCTAAAATAGATCTAATTTCCCTTAATGTTACATAACAGTGATTCAAACCTAGCTTTTAAACATCTTTAATTAGGTTTAACAATCAGATTTCTGGTTAAGGCATTTAAGATGATGAACACTGCCCTCCATCCTTGCAGAAAATGTTCAAAGGTTACCTGCAGTGAGTGTGCAGGTGACTTTCACCAAAACTGATCCAAACCCCATTTCCTCTTGAGCTAGACAGGATGCCCCAGTGCAGGAGGTCCAAACTTTCCCATCCATGAGGCTAGTGTCTTTCTGTCTTTAGATTTCTCTTCCCCCTATGCCCATCTGCAGGCTCCTGCAAGCTCTGGTGCAGCCTCCTGCACTTCCAAAGTCCTGCAGCTTTGGAGAGTTGGCAGCGGTCGCCTGCCCATGGAGATCATCAGAGTTTGTGTCAATTTGATGTGGATTTAAACAAAGCTAGGCCTGCCAGGTTGGACAGAGAGTTACTTGCTTGAATTTCAAAATTTTGACTTCTGGTTTGATTTTTGCTTCAGGCTTTATTTCAGATCTCTCATTTGAAGAGAAAATATCATCTCTACCTGGCTGGGAGCCATGTCCAGGGCAATGCAGTATGATCCTCGCTGGCAATACTTTTCATCTGCAGAAGTGGTAGATAATGTACATAGTTGTGCACATGCTCTGATACTAAATAGCATCTGTACTTGTTATTGCTTTGTGCATGTGCTGAAAAACACATGCCAGTATGATAGATATGCATCAGGGAAGAATCATATCTTGTGTAAACTGTATAAAGCTACATACAGCCTGCTAATAATGTAACAGTGCTTCTATTTTATAAACTTCCTGCTCTAGTTGAATGCACATTGCAAGGTTTTTGCACTGATGCTGGGTTATATTAATCTGTCAACTTGTTTAACGATTGCGTTGTAGAGAAGATAATTTATGTTTGTGTGAACACATCTAAATCTGTATTTACTTTATTGTAAAAAAGCCCCAACACAATGAAGGAGAGCTTTATTCCAAAGGTATAAAATACTTGTAAATTGATTTTTTTTTTCTGTGAAATGTAGAACCATGCAAAGGTCTTGATCACATTATTTATTTACTATGAATTCAACTTTCTGTTAGCCTAGCTCCTATTCCCATTGGGACTGTGCTGTTTACGCTGCTGATAATAGGGAAGAAGTTGTTTTTATTGTATTCTTATGAAACCTCTTTCACAGAAAAAACATTCAGTAGACACTCAGTAGTGAAGAACTGTTTCCAGACAGGTACATTGTTTTGAAAAAGGAGTGTCTCATAGCCCAGATGAGTTACTCTGTAAACCCATCAGAAATAGCTATTATCATCAACATTTACAACCTGTATGTGGATTATTATTGACTTTGGATTTATTAGTTGTGCACTCAGACTGGGCTTGATTCTCATCTGATGCAGAGTCCAACTCCTCAGAGGCAGTGATTTAAGTTACTGTAGCTGAGGTTCTCCAAAACCCCTGCGTGCTCCCACCCAATCTGCTGGTCAGTGAGCACTGGTATCCTTCACTTGTGAGTGATACTCAGATCTGGAATCTTCTCCCTCACTTTTTTCATGTACCAAGATCGTTATTGATCCCAGTCTTTTAAGGTTTAAACCCTTGAGTTACCTGTTGAGTATTGGCAGAACTTAATTACATAACAGTTACCTTAAAAATAAATGATAGTACATTGCTCAGGGCCACTGAAAAAGAACTGTGATGCTGAAGACCTGATGGCTAAAAAAGTATAATTACACATATTTTACTTGGAGAATTATTTATGTCTTGCAGGCATTTCTAGTCACCATTTTAGACTATGTGGAATATGGACAGCAGAAGTTTCAGCAGATAGGATGTGAACAGAAACGTGTGTGACACTAATTTTTTTAAAAAAGGCTATTCTGTAGAAGTCACTGCAGTAGATGAAAACAGCTCTCAGAACTCCTTAATGCTTATTTACGCAACAGACCTCATGGTGCTTGAGTAGCCACTCAGTTTAATTAATGGTGTTTAAAAGGTTTATTCTGTAGAATTTTAAAAGCTTACACTTGAAAGTGAATATGTTTCTTTTGTATGAGGCATAATAATTTAAAATTACTTAATGTTTTCTTGAGTTTCTTGCTGTTTTATAATGGGAAACTGCCAGTAGTGAACTCTCTAAGAGAGTGTAACTATTTACTAATAAAATAGACATGCCCAGGGCTGCTCCCTTTTGCTATAGTGGCTATGTCCTGACTATTAGTATTTTTTAACCTAAACAGATTGCTACATCCAATGAGCATCTTGGAAACAGTGATTGATTTGTGTTTATCTTCCTAATGGTTTGGGAGAGGGATAGGTGGCTATGACTTACTCTAACAGTTTCACAGGATAGATAATTGAGTTGCTCCTCCATGGAGGTTTCTGGGTGCTGTTAGCTGTGCTGTATAGGTGCTGCTTGGGATTTTGTAGAATATTATTTTGTATATCTTGGTATTTTTAATGGTATCTTTTATTAGGGAAAGGCCTGTCTCTGTAGTCAGAGATGATGGAGTATAACTGATACAATAATGTAGTGTAAGTCCACAATGAGTTCAAGTGAGTGAGCTGTATGTGAAGAACATTGCCTTGGAGATCTTTGCACTTGCCCTTGAAGGCTAGTATTGCAGGACTGGAATATCACAGAGTTAGCTGAGCTCTTCAGACCCACTTGCTATTAACTCTTACTTATCTTCTCAGTGTTAAACACTCGTAGTATTGACATGATCACGTCTTGCATCAGATAAGTGGTCACGTTTTTCAGTTCTTGGTGATGCTTTGAGGCAGTTGAATGCTGCTGTAAAAGTGCTCGTGTCAGCTGAAAGTATATAGAGAATTTAGATAGGCAGAATGAGGTTCTTCAAGTTGTTATTTGACCAAGACACTGAGGTTAATGCTTCTACTTCTACAATGGCACCATGGGACTTCATGCAACAGAATTGGTCAGGACCCTTAATTGCCTTTTTTTCTGCTGAAAGCTGGCAGCTCCAGCGAGCACACCAACTGTTCAGTTGTGCTGGAACTTAGGGGCAGAATTGAGCCAGAGGAGAGGAACCAATTACTGAAGTGACAACAGCCACTGGGCAGCTCTGTGGTGTCCGCCAGAAGGTTAAACCTGCATGGCCTCATTTTGCAGGTGAGGTCTGTCACAGTCACAGGACTGGGCAGTGAAGTATGCAGCACTGTAGCAGCTCAAAGTAATAAGGCAATCTCTTTGCATACTGAGGGTGTCTTGGGACACATAAGATAGTGTTTGTCTGATATTTATTTCATTACATAACTCTCCATATCAGATCTGCATGAAATTCAATTTCTGATCCTGGCATAAGCTTGTGTTTTGTATGATCACAGCAAATAACAGAATGGAATCTGTTAGTATAGGTGCAAGATGCTGCATTCCTGCGCACAAAAACAAGGGCACTGTAGTTCTTTTAAAAATTTAAACAGAAATGTTATAACTTTTTGACCCTACAGCCTTTCTAGGAAGAATCACAGATTTTCCATAAAGACTATGGCTTTCTCGTGGAAAGAAAATGTTCATGTAAAATGTCTGCTTTTTAGATATTTTTTTTTTTTCCATAGAAAACTATCAAATGGGTAAAAACTGAAATGTTTCATTTTGGCAAAGCTGCCAGTATTGAGTGGAACATTCAGACACTTCACATCCCCATTTACCTCTAGGCTGTATCTGTTCCTGTCTCCAGGAAAGACTACTGTACATTGTAGGAAAAAAATATTTCAACCAAATAATATTGTCTTTGTAAGGAAATGAAACCTCAGAGCACTCAAACTAGATCTTCTAGGTCAGTAACAATAGCTAGCAAGCATTTTGAGATAATTTCCAGGACTCCCCCCCCCCGCTTTTTTTATATCTGCATCCTTCTTCCCCTCCTTCTAGTGAACTTAAATTCTAAGGTGTAGCCTTTTCATTTTGTATACTGACAGCTTTAGTTGTTGCATTCTTGCCACAGAACACTTATATATGCATGCTGCTTTTAATTTTAGTGCTGCAAGACTGTAGTGGATATGATGATGCAGGAATTTGGGCTCATAAAATGGAAGACTTTTTAATGTTTCGGCTACGTGTCAAGATTTATCAGCCAGACTCCAAAATGAGCAAAGCTGAGTGGAATACTGCTTTAAATGATTTCAGTAAATACAGAGCCAGGATCTTTAAATGACTAAGCATACATCTGCTTTCTGATATCTAGAATGGGGCTTGAAGTGTTGTTTATTTAGGATGAGAACATGTATTGTAGATACAGAGTACTGCATTTGACACATATATACACATCAGCAGTTTTCGTTTCCTGATTTGCTGAAAATTAGGATAACAAAGAACATGTTAAATATGACATGGTTATTCCAGGTGGGATTTATTACATTTAAGGGAATTTAAATGAATTACCTGGGGGTTTTTTATTTCTCTGTGTGCTAGCAGTAGGCAGCCCCTCTCTCTGTTGCCAGCATCTGACACATTAATTGGTCCCTTGCTTGATTTGTTTTTCTTTTTGTTTATGTATAGCTTATTCTAGTGCTTTCCCTTTTTAATATGGTAACATCAAACTTGCTCAAGGTCTGTGAACTAATGTGGAGTAAAAGTCAAGCAGCAGCAGCTCTAATACATAATTGATCTACCAGTAGGGCACAAAGAACTGATTCTGGTTCCTAGATAGAAAAAGCTTTCCTCTTTCTTTGTCCTATGCTGATAGTCTGAGCTCTTAAATCTGTTTTAATTTAAAGTAAATAGGCTACTGGAAACTAACAAATTGTCCATGTCAATAAATTATTTAAGAGAGTAATTTGATTTGAGAGGCATAATGATTTTTAGACACCGACACACATACACTCTATTTGACATGTTCCTTTTAGATGTCAATGCATCTGTTTGTGGGTTCTGTTCTGTTTGTGGGTGATTGAAAATATCCTATGTCTAGCAAATTTATATATTTTGGGTCTGTATTTGTCTCTTTCTATGACCCTGCATCTGTTAGTACTTAAAAGAAGATTTTGGTTGCTTAAACTATTCCTACAGGTGCAAGAGCTTTGCGACATTGCCTCCAGATACCCTCAACAACAGCATCCCTTTGTGAAAGGACAGGTTGTAAAAGGCCATGTCTGCTTACATTAACATTGGCACTGATTTTGCTTCAGCTTGTCATATGCCGCTTTTCTTAGTTGCTGAGGAATGACTCTTGACTGTTCAGTTACGCAGAGGTAGAAGGGTTTAAGGTGTAGTGTTTAATGATATTCTCACTGAAGTGAGGAGTTTTATATTTTCAGGCTCCTCTTGAGGTACACATGGTGGTCACAGCAGGGGTGTTTACAGCTGTAGCCTGAATGACAGGTGGATGATGGTTTCACAGTTGTGAGGCTAATAGCACGTATGTGCCGGATGGCATGGCGCAATGCATTGTATGGTGCTAATGGGTGGGAAGTAAGAGGCAGCCAACAGGGTGTCTCTGCCTTCCATTAAGTCCATTCACGCATACCATATGTCATCATTCCTCCACTGGAGAGTTAATTCTCTGGTTAGCGCCAACCGCTAGCATTGCAGTAACAGTAATGTAGGAAAGCAGAACATTTAAGCCACGCTGTAGAAGAGCACTGCAAATCAGAATGTGGCCAAATCAGCAAAGTAGAATGGAAGGAGAGGGAAGAAGGATCTTTTTGGGCACATACTTACAATGTCTGTAAAAAATAGGTTACACTGTGTGATGGTTCGGACTTGGTTCCCTGCCAAATGCCCAACCCCCCAGTAGCAGCCCCTCTCTTCCTCCCTTTCTACTTCCCCCAGGGCAAAGGAAAAAAACTATGCAAATTGAAGAACCTGAAAATAAAGTTAGTTATATAAAAAATATATTTTATGTATATTACAGTTAAGATGCTATGTACACAGCAAACGGGAATCCAAACACCCCCCTCGAAGGGATAGGGAAAGGGGAAAAAAGGGACAAAAGGAAACAAAAAGGGACACCGAATAGATATGCGCAATCAAACCCAAGAATTAGTAAAATAACTAGTAAAACAAATCTCACCACATCCCTTAGAAAGAAACAGGATTGACACACACACGGTCAGCACTCCCCAAGCCTCCACGTGGCAGGTCAGTGGATGCTGCAGGCCTCAGCCTTAGATAAGCGAGACCAATGCAGGGACCCACTGTTCCCGAACTTCGCTGGAAGAGAAGAAAAACGAAGGCCACTCCTCCCTTTTTATTTATACCATGATTTGTGTAAAAATCGTATGGAATACTGGGAACCAGGGAAGGCCTAGATTAAAACCACCACACACTGTTTTAGTATTGCATCAGACTTAAGATGCTACAATTTGAATAATGTTTTAAGAGTAGAGCAATAAACATTTTCCAAACTCTAGTTACAAACATCAGAAGATGGTACTTATGCAAAAGCAGTATCTTTTGTTAATAATACTCTTATTTGGAAGAAGATATACTTTCAGATGCAACCCCCCTTTATAAGGTTGGTAGGGATAAGAGCATAGCAATGAATTGTCAGTTTCAAAATGGAAATCGAACTTCTTTCCTAGAGGTTTTGTTAATGAATAAAGTTAACATGAGCGTTGCTGAGTTTTTGTGATCTGTGAGCTGCCTGTATTGTCCTCTGATATTACTGAAAACCTGGGCTCGCAGGTGTGTGTTGAGCCAGAAATGGGGGAGCAGCTCATTCCCAGCCTTTGTAAACTGGGCTTGTTCATTGCGTGCAGACAACTTGGCAATGGCTAAATTTTGTAAATCCTGGTTCAGACAGTGTGGTGTGTGAAGTGTTGGGGTTTTCAAGTAAGGCAAACATTTGTTGAGGTGGAGTAAGCCATGCACATTTTCGTAAGCCACTTGTGATGAGAAGATGAGTGACCTCAGGCAAGCCAAGAAGCTCGAGTACACTATGTGGGCTAAATATTAACATCCGCCTGCAAATCAGTTTTTTATTTACCTATGACTGCAAACCAGTCATCACCCTAGTTACTTTGGCTGTTCATGAGCTTCAAAAATAGCACAACTTTGGGAAATGAGGTGATTTGGAAAATACCAGCTAAAAAGACCCCATTTAACCTCAGTGATTTTATATTTTTCATCAGTATCTGACTTGTTCAGAACTATGTGGTCTTACATGATTTCCTTATGTCCAGAAGGACATTCTATGTTTGAGTTTGTTCCCCTGGCCTTTGATCCTATCACTGAGCACCACTGAAAAGAGCCAGGTTCTGGCTTCTTACACCCTCTCTTCAGGTGTTTATATGCATTGCTAAGATTCCCCTGAGTTTTCTCTCCTGCATGCTGGACATTCCCATCTCTCTCAGTCTCTGCCCATACTAGAGATGCTCCAGTTCCTTAGTCATCTTTGTGGCCTTTTGCTGGACTGTCACCAGTATGTTGCTGTCTGCTTTGTACTGGGGAGTCCAGCATGCAACCTGGCATTCTGGACAGTTTCAGGGTTCAGTTTTTTCCGCTGTGGGTATCCATGAAATGTGAATTGAGGCTACTGTTAATTTGTCTTGCTGAGGAGAGATTCATTTGGGTTTTCCACTTTTATCTTAGCGAGAAGAGATCTGCATTTCTGATTTTGAGCTTCCAACTCCTTAGATATGGATTTTTAGGAGTTTCAAAACTGTGATTTTAGGAGAATGCCTGCCATTACATTTCTTAATTACTGGCATATCCTGATAGCACAATAATCATATTAACCTTGTCCTAGATATGTATGACAAAACATGTAACTATTTATTTGTCCAGTTGTTGTGAATCTCTGTTTTTACTAATGGAATTTCCTCCATAGCAGCTAACACAGAGACAGCTATGTTTATATGGCTTTACAAAGACAAGGGGTTAATGCCTGAAGTTAGAATTGAACAAAAGTGATTTATGATCCTCTAGAGTACCAACTTGAATGACAGTTCTCCCTCAAACAATATTGAAATTCCTCAGACTCCCAGGTGCATTTTACTTGTGCGTACCACCAACAGGGGTTCAGGAATGCAGAAGAGCAAAGCTGAAGTGGAGTTAGTGTGTGGGAAACCAGATCTTTTCAAGCACCTTTGCAAAGATAAAGTGTAGCTGAGCAGTTCAGACTGAGGCTTTCTTGAAGCTGAAAAGCTGAAATAAATCTTCGTTCTGTACTATGACAAAGACATTTGAACCCTTTTTGGAACTGGAAATAGTTTCGTACTGTGGGGAACTGACCTCTTGAAACTATGTATGCTGCATAGTTCATGATACCTCTGCTTTTAATAAAATATAATACTTATTAATGGATCTCAAGTCAGTTATTCAATTTTCCCAGTAATTTAAAGCTTAATTATGCTGCATTCTGGATCTCAGTGGCTATCCTCAGCTGATTTTTCTTAAATCACTATCCTCCAATTTTACGGTTCAGTTCAATTCTCAGGACTCTCATTTGCATGGAGTGACAGATTAAAATTGGATGGCTAAAATGATTACTGCTCTTAGTGCCTACTGCAGTGATGGAGATTGATTCCTCCTAGTATGAGGAAACATATGGCTCATGAAATAACTCTTGAAACACTGGTTTTCAGTTTATGGTATTATTGTAAATTGAAATATATAAAAGGGTAGTCTAATTTTAATGCATCTTGTCTACCTTTTTGGAGGAGCCTTGGAAAATAAAACTGTAGGCACCAGTTTAGAATTTTTCAATTTCCAGAGGAAAAAAGTGAATATTCTGGTAGAAGACTTGGTATTTTTTAAGACAGTAACTTGTTGGCAATGCAAAGCTATCCAATGTTATTTGAAAATGTTCATTTTAGCCTCTGTGTAATATCTCTGTTCACCCTATCCATCTGCAGGCCTGTGCACCCCATTGCTTGGACAGGTTCAGATACAACTTCTTGCAAATTTTGACAGAAGCCAGTCCTGAATTGAAGATCCTTTGACTGGCTCTGGTTCTTCTGGGAGATTGTCACTTGGGATGATATACCCAAATTGTATGGAAGGCACAGTATTTGCTATTTCTTTATCCTATTTGAGGTTAGGTCTGCAAAATCTGTCTTGACATGTGACTGTAAAACCTGGGCCCTCCATGTAGGAATACTTTATAGTTCTATTTCCTTGCCCTCCTGTGCAAATTTTGAAGAGGGACTAGAGAAGGAACAAGATGAAGGTTTTTCTCTGTGCATCATAGTAATTTCATGATATCTCTCCCTGAATTACTTTTTAATTTAACCTCTACTGCTCCTCACTTCATTCTTATTTCTGTGGTTTCTGCCTTGTCACTGTTTCCTTCAGTCCTTGTCTTTACACTATCCTAGAGTTTCCCTTTCTTTCTTCTGCTATGGAGAAAATGTGACGTAGCACAAGAGATGACATTTAGCTTGAATAAAACAGAACAAATAAGTGTAGCTCCCCTAAGACAGTTCTAGATAAGGTGCTGTTTAGCCTACTAACATTTGTAAGCGGTCAGGCACAAGAAGGAGGAGTGGTATCTGATAACTACTCTTTGGAACGACCTCAGGCCCATGGGAGGCTTTCTGTGTGATGAAAAGCATTATGACAGTAATCCTGTGGTCAGCAGTTGTGGCAGAGACCAAGGGCTGTTTGGGCATCAGGACGGTCTCACTGACTAAAAGAGGGTGACTTCAGGACGAGGGTGTTATAAGCTGAGATGCTGGTGTGGCGTTTTGGCTCCTGCTATACAGTCCCTGTCCCAAGACTTCTGCCTTGAGGAATTTGAGTATGAAATCTTTTATGAACAGTAATTTTCCACATTATTTTTATTCCACCAGTTTGTGAAAGTATTGTTACTATATTTATGCACAGCAGTTAGCAGTATAGAGGTTTTTTTTAATTTGTCTGTTATCTTAATCTAATAAGACATTCACAAGCTGCCTGGAAAACAGACTCTTTTTTTTTTTTTTTTTCCCCTCCCCTATGGGAATTTCCATAGAAGAAATCACAATCTGATAATTGCCTATTTAAAGAATGATTTTCATCACAGGATAGAAAATAGTATAGAAGAATCTACTTCTACCATCTTTCTTACTGTTTGTACATCTTTTCTGATTTGGAAAATAGCATCCAACTGTATGAAGTTTTGGGGCGTTCCCCCTTTTTAATACCTCACATTTCAAATGAATTGTTACTTAGAATTAGAAAAGAGACAGTGTTGATAGCTGAAAACAGAATTGTCCTTGGCAAACAGCATTTTTCATTTCCTCTTAAAATAAAGCCTTAATTTTTCAAGGTTCAAACTAAAGAAATGATCCAAGGACCAATGCCCAAAACCCCAAGTTCTTGTCAAGATGAGCAAAAATTGCTAAAATAATTTCACAGTTTCTGATTAAAACTTAAAAAAAAAAAAATCAGATCAAAACCTATTGAAGTTAATTTGCAAAGTAATAATTTTAAATTAAAATAAGGAGTTTAATATAAAATATTTTCTTTATCAAGCCCATCTAATTGAAAAATTGAGAATGATATCAGCCCTTTAACCAAATAGTGGAAGCACGAAATCTGTGTAGATTTTGAATTTTATTATATTTCTATATAAATATGCAGACACATGTGGTCAGATAGCTTTTAAATCCCACCTAATTAACTTAAACAATATATAATTTTTACGAGTAGCATATTGTAATGAAAGATGGAAGATTGTTTGAAATTAAAACAGATACTTTAGTAAAAACAGCAATATCCTCATTCTATGGTTACCATCTTTCTTCTTATTTAATTTAACATATTTCTATACAAGCTGTAAGATAAAATGACTATTAGAAATGAAGAAGACTGCCAAAAGTCAAATTGCTTCACTGGAAGCTTCTTAGCAAAATGACAACATCCAGTTCTAGATAATTACATCTTATTTTGTAGGAATGTCACTGAATGATGTTAATTTGCCTTTAGGTAGTGCACTTTTGGTTGAACACAGTAACAAAAATTTACTTGGGCATTTTTGTTTGTCTTAGAAATGGTTCAACATTGTCTAATAAAAATGAAAAGCTCAGACTAGGAGAGAACAACATCGTCGTCTTATAGATGGAAATCACTAGTGCAGTTGTTCCAGGGATCAAGCAAAATTTCAGCACCATTGAAACCTTAACAGAGACAGACAGAGGGAAAGTTCCCTGTTATTAGACGAGCTGAAGCTTAGATTCCTCATAATTTACTAATTGGCTCAAAATGAGCTAAGGTTACTTACTGATCCCCAACCAGGCTTGTTGAATGTTTGATGATTCAAAGCTTTCTACCACTTTCCAGTCTAGCTGTGTTCATGGTGAGCTTTCTGTCATTTGTGTGGGTGTCAACATTGTCCTTAAATTTGAAAGGGTCTTTCCTCACCTGTTGTTTATTCTCCCTAATTTGTTTATAGATAGCATCTGTCTTCCAGAGTTTGTTTTCATAAAAAAAACCAATCCAAATTCTTTTAGACTCCACAGATTCCAGTCTCTTAATAATTCTATCTTCACCATTGGATAGGGTCCCTGTCATGTCTTGGGCACAGGTGATCAGTCTTGACACACAAGTTGTTTTGTTTTGAGACATTGCAATTACCCATGTCATGGATGGATGCTGGAAGGAAGTCTGAAATTATGAATGACTTGTTCTTTCGTATGTTTAGAAAAAGTTACAACTTGGGAGCAAGACGGGTGTCTTTTCCTGATGTGGACAGCAGTAGCTCTTGGTTCCTCTTAGTACTCTTGGAATACTAAGGAAGTGAAATACTCCTAATCAGAGCCTATTCTTTCTGTGATTTTTCCATATTAACATGCTAAAAATTTAAGTTTAGTCATGCTGCATTTTGCAGCAGACATAATGCTTCAGTTTCTTTTTAATGGATCTTTCTATTATAAAGATACTATTTTGTTTCATTGTAATGATTTTTTTTTTTTTCCATCAAGAAGTGCTTGACTTTTTGGACTGGGTGAAGGAGAAGTAACTTAGTATCTAAAGGAATAACTCTTAAGTCACATTTAAGATATTTGTACTTGCATTTTTTGTTATGAGGATACAGTTAATGCAGTTTTGACTTTGTAACCTCTTGTCCTCTACAGATGCTGGGGCCTGAATTTATCACAGCACTGAAGTGTAGCCTTAAGTAAAGTGTGTTCATTATATTTGTTTAGACCGTCCTATGAAGGATGTCTCTAGGCTGTCAGCCAACCTAAAAAATAACCCCAGAACATATGTGCCCAAGCACTCTTGCACTATTAGTAAGTGGCAAGGTGGTTTTAGATGGTCTGTTTGGACGTGATGAGCAATATTCTTGTAAGGCTCTGATGTGGCTGGGCTGCAAAGGCACCTTTGGGCACACAGCGGTCCCAGCAACTTCTGAGACTACACTTCTAAGAGCTGTGCAAACAAATTTGTCTACAATATTGATTTCAACTAGGAGGCATGAAAAGTATACTTCAGAAGTTTAAATGTAGACATGACACCCAAGAGAATGCTGTGAGCTTTGAAAGTAATTTAATTTTTTGCATTTGGTAAAGATGAAAACGTTGAGTCATTTTTATTATCTGTATGATAACAGTTCTGAGACCACTAAGAAGACTTACACTGGTTTCCGGTAGGAATTTGGCACTTTCATCTCTTAGATGCTGTTGAAAATGTCATATACTGGTTTTGCTGTTACTACATGTGCTGTAAGAATTTCTCCTGGCCACAGTGGAGTATGGGACTCTCTGTGAAACCCTGAGAGGTGGCTCAGGTGATGGCCAAGCCTAGCACAAGACGGAATTGTGGTACCCGTCAAGTAGAAACCTGGCAGCTCAGTATGTGCCAAGGCTGGTAGCAAGCAATAGCAGCTGGGTCCTTGGAGAGGAAGCAGGTTGTATAAATTATGTTTGGCAGAGAGGTAAAACTGCTGTGCTGTGAGTCTGTAGAATCATATCGTAAGAGATGGAAACCTGGTGAGTCAGTTTCCTTGGGATCATTGTCCAGTGGTGGCCATGCACTGGTAGTCACCCAGTCATGCAGGCAGTAGTGGGGGGTCTGTCTCTTCCTTGGCAGCTATTAATTGTCACTTGTAAGCCTCGTATCACATGGACTGTGGTCCCTAATAGGGACTACTTGCTTGCCTGTGTCTATGGCATGGCCATGTCCCAAACTGTTCTCATCAGAGACATAGGAAAGTTGTGTTCTGCTGCTTAAACAGAGGTTGCAGTGAGCACTAAGGAAAATCCACTCACTGTGTATATATAATTAGTTCTTTTTAGTGGATTGGTAGTACCCCATCAGATTTATTACTTTTCTAGTCAGAAGCACAGCTTACTTTATGGCTGATCTCCATTTCTTACTGTTTTCTGGCAAGGGATTCCTTCTGTTTAGAATTCATGTGATTCATGGGTTACAGCTCTTCTGTCGAAATACAGTATGTCTGCAGAGGCAGTTGTGACTGCCACCATGCTTGTAACCTAATCTACATAAAACCCCACAAGAATCACTGATTTGAAAGAAATTCCCACCTGCTGTTGGTGTACGATGGCCATCTGTCTGGCAAATCCCCATGTGGAAGTCAGATGCATCTGAGAAGAGCCAGAAAACCTTCTGACACCTGTTTCTCTAGCAGATGTAGTTGCTTACTCTGCTTTTTTACTTTCCTACTAGGTGCTTTTGGGATTGACCTTTAGATCTACTTTCAGCAGCTTTTCATTCCAGTCCCAGCACAGTGTACAATGGAGAATCATTCTGACAAAATTAACCTTTCTTTTTTTTGATACAAATTTTGGAGGTTTCTAATTAAACCTTAGGAAGTGCTCCTGAATCTGGTCACCTCAGTTCAGTCACAGGAGCTGATAAATACCCAACTTCTTTAGTTCCAGAAATTGCCTTAAGAATTTCTGAAAAACACTCAAATTGGCTTTTAAAATCAAGTGGTATTTTCTGTCTGAGAATCATTCCACATATATTCGTGATCCCTCATGTAAATGGTTTCCAAGATGCAGGAAAAAAAAGTAGAAGTCTCAAAGTGGTGCTTTCTAAAGATAGTCCTTTTGTCTGCTGGAAATTTTATGTCTTTATAAAGATTCAGAGCATTCTGAGCCCACATTACAATACAAATACCTTTGGCATTCTTCTCTGAATCTGTGTGTGTACATGTCTGCCTACTGAGGTCATCTTATTCACAAATTGTCCTCAGTTTCTGTGTGACCCTCAGCTCTGCTGAGACTTCTGCACTTCTAGTGTGTGTTCTTTTGTGCATGGTACACAACAAGGAGCAACAGACTTCCTTGCTGGGGCAACAGCCATGATAATCCAAACAAACACAACCTTCTGTAGATTAATTGTATCTCTTGTAACTAAAGGTTAAGATGTCATCTAGTGATTTATCCTTTTTAATGGATTTGTTGGATCACTGTGATAGGGGCATAATTTACTACCTTTTGTACATCATAGGCTGTGTTCTGAAAATAGTATTTGGGGATTTACAGTACTGAACAGGGTGAATTACATGTCCAATTATCAACCATCCTGTTTGACATTCAGTCAGTGCTGACAGGAATTGGGCATTTAGCAAAATGAGGGTTCTGCAGCAGTCATTTGACAGGATTGTTTTATTTCAAGGCTGTTGTTAATCAAATGTTTCTGGAGAAAAACTGCAACATAGACTGCTGATTGCTTTGACTGTTGTGCTGTGGCAAGCCAGATGTGAGTGGTGTGTGTTAGAGTTGTTATCCTCCCTGTAAATTATTGTCAAGACATTGCCTCCTTGATGGAAAATCTAGCAAGTTATTGCAATTTGGAGGCAAGTGGCATCCTGATGTAAAGAGCCGCTGGGTTAGGTGTCCCTGACAGTATGTGAAAGGAACCTTCGAGAGGAGTAAGTGACCTCTTCAAGACTTCATTATTCCCACAGGTCTGAACACATTTGCAGAACTAAAGAGGTTCTGTGAGCGTGCAGGCACATGTACTTTCTCAAAGTATATTCCTATCTGGAAACATTTCATGAAAGATTTCCTTCCTGCGCTTTCTGCCTTCTTTATCTGACAGTTCTTGATTGGCTGGTATAGCTTGTAATATTTTTCTTGGCCATATTGTTGGTGTGTGCCTTTATGATCCTAAAACAATACGCTTCAAATGGTGTTTTGCAGTTTGTATCTTGGCTGCTGGAGACTTCTGCCTTGTCTCCAGAGGAGGCAAAATAGGTCTACTGGCACAAAGGGCCCCGTCTTACCATGTGATTGCCTCCTTTTGAGCCTCTGATCCCACTGACCTGAAGCTGCCTTTCCTGCATCCACACAGGAGGAGGAGAAGGAAGAGGTGTGGCTGGGACGCACATCCTTGTTTGTACGTGTATTGTTAAATGGGAGTTGCTGCTGCTGTGAGGAACCTGGTTTGGATCTAAGTGACTACCATGGCTGCCTGTAGTGGGCCACCTGTTGAATTAGGGTTCAAATGAAAGCCATTAATTTAGAAGTCTGTATATCTAAGAGAAGGTTCCTCACTGAGAAGGTTCTGACATAACCCATGAAAACAAAAGGAGATATGCATCATCTTCTCCTGTTTACACTTCTTTCCTCCTTCTTCAGTGGTGTAACTCCAGGCAACATAGGAGACAGCAGCACCTTATTGTATTGTTTGTGCTTACGATCAACCAGGCAAAGACAAAATGAGGACACATGATGAATTTGGCAGTAGTATTCCAGGGCAGAGTGGCTGCCCTCCTTAAACTGCTAAACCTTCTCTGGCATATTCTCTTGACTTAGAAATTGAAAATGCATGTCAGGGAGTTATCTGCTCCTCGTGATTTTCTGCAAGAAAAAAGAAAAATCATTGCTTCAATTCAGATATGCTGTCCTTACATTTGAGTTCCCAGAAGGCCCCTGACTATGTGACAAGAATTACTGTCATGGATGTTGCATAACGGTTTATGCATAATGTTTAATGCAGTCTCAGTTTTATGGAATATGGATAATATTGGAGACTTTTTGGATAGTGGCTTAGATTTACACTTTCTTTTTAAGGTGGAAACAAGGGACATTTTTGGTGCTCTTCAGTGACATTGAAGAGTTGAGATTGTTACTTTTAAAAATTAATTAAATCCATAGAAGTGGAAAACAGAAAAATATATTGCATAGATGAATTAGGGACAAATCATAAATGTTTAAAGCATTTCTGGAGATCAGAAATGCTGTGCCTTTGTTTGAATACCATCATTATTTCAGCACACTTCCTCACTACTCTGTCCAGGGTGTTTTGCTTCTTGGCTGGAAGGTTGGAGCTCAGTTTAGAGGAATTTTGAATAATCCTTCTGCTTGTTAAAGTTTTATTATTAAAATTAAAGCATTTGAAAAAAAAAAAAAGATACTTGATGTTGATGCATGTGTAACATATGTTGAGAGTCAGCTCACTTGTATGTATTTGTTTTGTGATTTACAGGACAGCTTTCCAGCTCGGTTTGGAGGAATACATTTCGTCAATCAGCCGTGGTATATCCATGCCCTCTACACCGTTATACGACCCTTTCTAAAGGAGAAGACACGAAAAAGGGTATTCCTCTGTTTAATTGTCCATTTCCTGGCAGTTGTCATCAGCAGACATATCATACTCTAATAATGTAGATATACAAGAGATATCAGCTTGCTATTCTGTGTTGTAAAGAGTACCTTCAGCTGTTTTAGAAACTTATACAGCATTATCCTTAAAGGACACAGTCAAGCAGTGCACTTAAACATATTTTAAAATGTAAGCATATGCTTTCTCTTGGGGGGTATATAAAATTATTGCCAACATTACAGATTCTATTAAGATTGTATTCAATTCCATTATATTTAATTTCTGTTAAAATTATCTGTGCCTTTCTTTTAAAAACAGAGATAGTGACTACAGAGTCCTTTCCTAGTGTGATTTTCTTGACATTAGCATGAGCTAAAATACCGAGCTGGTATATAGTAGCTTGCAAATACTAATTTGGATGGAAGCAATAAAAGGAAATTTGTGTGCATGCATCTGTGCATAAGCATGAGCAGTCTCTGAGACGTTGCTGAATTTGCAGCATTTGCATCAGTGCAATTAAATTAGAGTTTGGTGGTGATAGCATATGATATTATTTCTGTAACAGGAAATTTGTCATCCAGAAAAACACAATCAACATCATGAACAAAGCCACTACAAAGAATATGATGTTTCTGGGTTTTTTTTAATGGAATCATCTCTCTTAGCAACTCTGTATTTTCTCTCCTTAAACACAATTTACAAGGCCACAATGATCCTTGGTGTTTAGCTGTTTTTTATTAACAGATTATGCTTGAGAGGTCTCTGATATTCACAGATTTTGAACTATAGATCACAAAGCCTTTTATGTAATATCTGTTATAAATATACAAATGAAACCCTATTTTGCAGGAATCAGTTGCACTCTGTTGACTACAGCTTCAGCAAAGAACATTGTAGTGCCAGATATGTTTGAGGCCTTTTTAACTCAAGTGCTGTGTACACATAACTAGGGAGTAAAGTGCAGCTTTTTGGGTGTGTTACAACGTTAATAATAAGTGACAAGGCAGTTGGACATGGGTGCTTATCAGTTAGCATATATATTTTTATTTAGACATCTGAATCAATGGCATATATTTTCAGAAATGTTGATTTTTTACAACTGTTTTTTTGCCAGTACTGAATACCTATAAAAAGTAGTCAGATGGTTAAATATTGATTTACAGTTCAAAATTTAGTGTAAAAATGTGCAAGTTGTGACCAGCACATAAAATTTAAAATCAGCTTTAAAAACATAATTATTAGATGCAGAACAAATGATTGTAAAAAAAATCCCAAACCCAAGAGAATTGTCTTTAGATTTTTTTTTATCAGGCTCATTATTTATCTGTTGTCTTTATCCTGAATTATTTTGTATTTTCTTAACATCTGGTAGATTTGCAACTGATAGCTATATTTAGATAAATGCTATACTAGGCACGCATAAAAACAATTACTAAGAGGTGAAGCATTCAGCCAAAAAGGCACCATAAAACAAATTACTTTCACCATTCATATATGTTCTTTCACAGAAAGATTAAATTCCTTTCTGAGATGGGAGAAAATTACTCCATTTGCATGGTCATATTAATTTTCCCGTGTCCACAGCTGACTTCAAGATGGGCTGAAATAAGCAATACAAAACAAACATATATTTGGTCTTTGTCTTTCTGCCATTTGAATTTAACTCTTGATAAATCATGCTAAGGGTATAGCTGTCCAGAGAAGTCCCTGCAAGGTGAAGTGAAATATGAATTGGTAGCAGTAATGTCTTGTGTGCACATCCCTGCCTGCCCTGTGGGGACCGAGAGACAGGGAACAGCTGTCAGGAGGCAACAACCTATTTTCCCTTCTTGGCTGCTTCTGTGTTAGTCATTTAAAAAGGGTCCAGCACTGCCTTTGCTGCTGTTCAGTTGTATGAACACTTCTTGGCAGGGCACTGATGAGTGCCAGCTGGGACTTTCTTAGACATTGTCCGGGAAAAATTTGGGGATGGCATGGACCAGTGAGCAGAATGGATGAGGTGAGCTTATTCTGGACATGAAAGGAATTCAGCCATATGGATGTGAACTGTGCCATGGCACTTGCTCTGACTTATGCGCTAGTCTAGAAATAGTTGCTGTGAGCTGTCTGTGTAGCCATACCCAAAAGCAGGCATTTCTTCCCTGTGGAAAGTCTGCAGGTTTCTAGTGTCTGTGGCAGAAGGCTGCTCAAATCCAGAAATACTCTGTTGCTAGGGCTCATAGGTCACACATTCCAGATCTCTGAGGAGAAACAATAAACATAAACATAAATACAAGTATTCATATACATATATTTCATATTGATGTGCAGATAAATAAATGTAAAGTACATACGAGTATTAGTCTACCAAGACATTGATGGAAAATATCAAATAGTCATACAACTATTTCCTCATTGTCGTCACAGGAATTATTTTACTGTTATTACTCACTTCATGTATTTTCAAGTATAAATGACAGTTACTAGCACAACTAGATTAAGGAAGAAAATCTTTCCAGTAGTGTTATCAGTAGACTGCATGATTTGTCGTATTTATAGAACTCCTGGCTGGATGCTGAAAGTCAGTATATATTCCTTCATGAATATTATTTTTATTAATTATTTATTTTACTAATTATTCATTTGATTTAATTCACAGAATTAAGGAGAGCAAATAACAAGAGATAGGCAGTCTGTCTATCTAATCTTCTGTCCATCTAGCTATCAGACATCAGTTCTTACCCTCCTGAAGTCCCTTGCCCTGCAAACGTTTTAAGTCATTTATGCTTTAATCACTTTGAAGATTTATGAACATAGTACAGCCATGCTTAAGGCAGAGGTGATATGTGCCACCTCTGTTAGCCCAACACAACCAGAATATTGAAACTATACAGTATCCTCAAATAATGATGAAGTCATTTGGGCTTGGATGATTTTTTGTGATACCTCTTTGTTTTTACCTGCATGCCTATGTACAGATATTCCTACATGGGAATAACCTCAACAGTCTGCATCAGCTAATACACCCTGAGATCCTGCCTTCAGAGTTTGGAGGAATGTTGCCCCCCTATGACATGGGGACATGGGCAAGAACACTGCTTGACCATGAATATGATGATGACAGTGAATGCAATGCAGACTCCTACAACACTCCTGCAAAGGATACAGAAAAGGACCTCTCTCCCAAATCCATGAAAAGGTGAGTAAAATGTACTGTGGTCTTCTGGTTTTGCCATGAGGTTAACATTTGCCTTCCTCCTCTTTTATGAAGCTGCATGTTGTTCCCTTAGGCTATTATATACAAGGTTTATTCTTTTCTCCCCCTTTTCTAAGAAGATCAGTGTTGATTAGAGACCATGACCTTGATTATTACCCGTGTGAGTTGTGAACTCAGTGCAGCTGATTATTTGGTGGTGCCATATAGGTCGTATATGCAGTACTGTGTTTGGAATAGGCTGACCCCCCTGTCCCAGCCTACAAGTACTTGTTAGAGAAACAGTGCTAGCTGGAGTGAGCCTCAGTGCAGAGGGTAAGTTGGGACCAATTATCCATCTGGGTGGTGAAAATAGCTCTTTTATTCCTCCTTCTCATAGCTCAGTGCCTGGTATCCACCAACCTGTAGGTGCCAGGACATTTACAGCATCTGAATTGTCAGTCACAGTGACTGCACACAACATGAGAAAATGTACTGAGGAGAACCAGGACAAAAATGAGTGCCAATTGTTATTCTCAAGTCTGGTAAACATCCTGGCATCCTGGTATTCTTCTCTTTGAGAAGGTACAGTGTAATTGCTTGCTGTATTTTACCATTCAAGATAAAGTATAGGAAGAGATTAGTTAACTCTCCAGCAACTACAGAAGCAGTGAGGTTACTCACTTTAGAGGATTGAACCTGATCCAACCTTGCCAGGTCAGTGGAAGAGAAAAGGTTGTATTAAGATTGTGATAGAAAAGGTTGAGGAGGTAGCAAAAGTCAGAGTGCAACTCCTAAGGAGCAGGCCTAGCAATGGATCAGAAGAGAGCAAACAGGGAAGAAAATAATGTAGAAAGTCATTAAAATTAAGTCAGAATACACTACGCTGGGAACCCAGTTTTAGGAGACAGCATGTGATGCAAAAGGGAGAGAGGCTCTGGAAGCAGATCAAACAGGATAAAATATTTTGAGATTCCTCAGCCAGGAAGATGATTTTGGATGGAAAATGTTGCATAGACTGGGAAGACCAGTGTGGTTTGAAAGGGAGATATTTTTGTGGAAACAGAGAGGAGATAACATGAGATTGCTGCAGGAATAGAAAATAAGAAAAAACAAACAGTGAAGTTTAAGGATTTTGTGTTGAAAAAACCTACAGTGCATTGAAAGTGCGAAGTAGCAAGAAACTGATAGGAATGAGCCAGGATAAGGAGAAGTTAAGAAAGGTTCTGAAGCTGTATGACAAAGATTTAATTAATTAACGGAGAAAATGGGACAGAGGAAAAGAGCCAGGGGAAGGGGAAAGGTGAGCAATACACTTAAAAATGATTTGCATGTAATACAAGAATTATGGGACAATAGAGAAGCTGTCTTTGACAGAAGGGTGGAATCAAGGAACTGAAATGAAGAAGTTTTACTGTTGTAAAATGAAGTTACAAGAGTGAATAATTTCATCCAAGGGTGCAACAAAAAATTAAATGAGAAGGCCTCTCACAAGTTCCTTTGGAGAAGACTCTTTGGAGCAGTTTTTTAAATTTTTCTGAGCAAGTACATTACTAAATAGAAAAGCAGTGAGTTGACCAGATTCTTCATTCTTTCTGAAATAATTTTTATTCTCATTTAACTTGTGCTTGAAAAATCTTTCATACAGAATTACACTTCAGTGTAACCTTCAAATTGACATTCTTTCAGTCTGGGTGAGCTGACACAGTAGGTTACCTACTGCAGAAAAATAAGGATGTTGAAATCTGTATCTACATAATATTAAGCTGAAATTTCTTCACCTTCTTTGCATTCTTTCTCAGTTAGCATGCCTCCAGTACCTGCTGGAATCCACATTCCATGCTGTTAAAAAGCATGCATAAAAATATGTTCCATGCATATAAAAAGTACTAAGTAGACTTACTGCTGTAGTACCAGGTAGTAAGAAGGACAGAAAGTCCCAGAGCCTTGGTGTATTAAGTGCACAGACTGTGTAAACTACTAATATATAGAAAAGTTAAGATAAAATAGATGAACTATTTCATTAAAAATTAAATTTAACTTGGGTTTAGCACCTGGTGTGTTGTGTCTCTCAGTTTGAAACCATGGTCCGTATGATATATTAGTGCAGAATAAGATTTTTAACATATAAAACCCGTGACAGTAAGTCAGGAAAAGTGCTTAACTTAGAACAAATTTTATAAGCATCTGGCAGATCTCCAACAATTACCTTGTTTAATTTGGCTTGCCATTTTAAAATTAGTTTACTACTTGAAAGAATGACCTTCTAGAACCAAAATCCTACTGAGAATTCATTTCTTTCTTACTCATTTTTACCCCATAATGTATTTTTTACCCCACTGACATTCCTCCAGATCTGCTTGAATTTTTGGTGAATTGGATGACTTCAGCTTGAAAGGAAGGCTGATTGTGGGGATCGTTGCTGAAAACCAGCAAAAAACCTCTCCAACCAATTTTCTAGGTTAGAAAGCTGACATTACTTTATTAACAGTGCTGGATGCATGGGGATTGCTCCCCAAAGCATGCATCTGCAGCAGCCTAACAGGCACAGGTATATTAATGCAACTAATATATATTCATCATATTTTTATTGCATATTCATTACATTTCCTGAATAAATGCATGTATGCTAATTATTTCTGTGGACTTACTTGGCTATGGTTCCAGATCTTCTAATCAATCTTTTCTCCTTGAGAGTATCTCAAATATGTGGCCAGGTCATAGTGTCCTTCTCTTATCATTCTTTGACACACAATCCTTGTTCTCAAAACTAAAACATCTGCCAGTACATAATCAATGATACAGGTAAATAAGGAAGCAATAGCTGGTGTAAGACTGTTAGTCACAGATGTAAAGATCAAACACTGTTTACTAAAGTTAAAATGATTTTCCAGCATCTTCCCTTACTGTTGCATAGGCTCCTTTGTACCTGTTTGGTAACAGGAGGGTGGTGGAGATAAGGAAGAATTAATCCCACCCGTAGCACAGGCCTCTGGGACATGTTGGTATTGCATGACACCATTACAGCTGTTTCAGCAGTCAGGTTTAGCCTGTGGCTGTGCTCACCTGTGGCTGTCAGGCTGAGGCATCCAGGTGGAGACTGCATCCTCTTAACTCACCTTGCAAGGCAAATGTTGATAAACTTTGCAGAGTACCTGTGGTTTGGTTCCTCACCTCTGCCATGGGACTTTGTAGTACAACTCTGTCCTACTGTGTTTTCCTAGAATTTATTCAGTAATGTTTTTAAAGTTCTTTGGGAGCTATAGATAGAATAGAGGGTGCTACAGACTTACACAAATGATTTTCCTTTTCCATACCTTCATTTGTGAATTGCTGCTGAATGGAATAAAACATCAGTAAGTTTCTATTTAAAAACGAATGAAAACTGTTTCTCCTTCAAGGCAGTTAGGCACCTGAGCTTACAAACCATAGATCAGGATTTGTGTTGTTCAATTTTCACACCTGTCTTGGCATCGGGGATTTTGGAGCCCCTGGGAATTTATGGCCAAAGCTCCCGTACTGGAAATTTGAGACCAGGTTTGCAGCCATTCCAGCTTCCCTTAAGTTTCCTGGGTGAGAAGTGGAAACCCTGGCTGCTCAGTCATTGGCAGTTGAGGAAAAGGCTCAGTTTTAATACTTAGGTTCAGTTGGAAATCCTTTGAAATTAATATGCTTCCACAGCAATTTTTATCATGATGAACTGGATTTTCCATGAGTGCAGCTTCCCACCAGCAAATTTTCAATCAGCTTTGCATTGGCACAGTACCTTGTGAAGTTTTTAGAAAAGCATTTTAAATTCTGTGGTTTAGTTTTCTGCCTGAGGAACTGACTAATGTTCAGGATGAGTGTTATTGTACAGTTTTAATTAAAATTTTTTAAATTATGCTTATCACAAGAGAGACTGTCATATTTTAAAACTAATTTTCTTGATTTTACCATTAGTAGGACAATGTGATAAATATTATTAGAAAATATCCTTTTTTTAGAGTTTTCTACTGGGCTGACTTAAAGTCAGATGTTATTTCTAGTGTTTTTGTAAGCTTTCTTTTGGTTTTTTGAGAAAGTCAGATTGTCTCCTGCTATCAGCCTCATTCATTGGTTTCATTGGATGATGTCAGTTTATAAGAGCGGTGGATTGACTCCATATGTTTATCTTAGGAGGTTTTAGAATTCATAAAGGTTTTTCTCTGCACTGTAGCCCTCCAAATGGGCAAATCTATAGCAATGCTGTAGGCACAGTGTGCTTCCACTGATCAAAAATAGATGCCTGTGTTGTAGTGATGCACAGATGCTCTTTAGCCATCACAAATCTTCTTTACAGAAAGGAAGAGAAATGAGCATTTCCTGCATGAGATTCAACTCACTGAAGGAAACATTTGGCAAGAGTTGCTTTTGCTGTACCCCAGAAGTGTCTGCTTTTTGACAAACTGAGGCATGCCTTATGTGAGACACCATCTTAACATTTCAGACTTTGTTTTTAATGGAGCATTTTGATTTTGCTGAAGGTTGGGTTTTCCTCTTTGTCCATCTCATATGGCTATTGCAGGGTACCAGTTGTGTTTCTGTGCTGAATCAGAGAACCTGGAGAAATTTTACAGTCACATTGAATTTGCCCTTATCATCCTTCCCTGCCCTGTTTAGTTGAGTGGGTAAGTGAGTTTGACAAATTTGTCCACTGCTCCAGAAATACTGCTAGCCATGGCAGTATTCCCTAGAGTTGGTTTAGAATCTTACACTGTTGAATTTAAGTGCTACTCAGAAAAGGAGCAACTTGTGCTGCCAGCTAACACATCCTGCTAATTGCCATGTACCGTTAGCCAGGTGAGTGGCTGAATTGTACCTTCTTTACCAGCCCAGTGCCATATAACCTTCTGGAGAGAGGGCCAGTACTTAAGACAGTACAAAGAATAGCTTAGCTTGCTCTTCTGTGCTGAGGATGCACCCTGCTTCACAATTTCACTGAAGAAAAGGGATCCACTTGCTCCTATATTCACAAATTAGCACTGAGCTCTTTAAAGCCATGTTATCCCTCCATGAGAGTATTTCCTGAACATTTGGAGTGATTAGATACTTGGGTAATGCTGTACCATTATTTTTAAGCCCTGACAGAAACTAAAATAATCAAAAGAAAGCTGAGATTTACCCTCATTTGCCATGATCTAGAAATGTCAAATAAACATGTTGTCTCTCTGCAGGTCTCAGTCAGTTGTGGATCCTGGGGTGCTGAAACGCATGGATAAGAATGAGGAAGAAAACATGCAGCCTTTGCTTTCACTTGACTAACAATTTTTGAGCATCGGACATGAACTGAGGTGGAAGGCACTGCCTCTCAGCAACAAGCAAACCATTGGGAGTGTAACTGCTGGAATCCTATTTACTCATGTTAATGTAGCATAATGGCAGCGGGTTTTACAATTCTGCCTGAATTCTGGATGCCCTTGGGTGAAATAGGAGAAAAAAAGGAAAGGAAAAAAAAAAAAAAAGAGGAAAACAATAATTTATTCTGTAAGTGCCAACTTGTTTGTAAATACAATATAATCCTACATTTTGACTTTGTAAGTTATGGCAAACAAGTGCTATGGAAATGAGTGACTATTAAATATGTCAGTGAAGTGCACCATAAAAAAAAAGAGAAGAAAACGTGTTTCTCTTACACACACACACACACACACACACACACACACACACAAATACATACTGGACAAAGAAAAATATCAAAGCCATTTAAATATTGTCCTTGTAATAGGAAGCCAACGAGCACACTGACTACTGTTTTTTTTTTCTTCAATGCTCACGTAACTGTGCAAAGATAAAGAGGGAATATAAGAACTTGGGAGATGCTGTCGAATGTTTCCTAGCTCTAGGAATTGGTTTCCTAATGTTGTGACTTAGGTTTGTGATACAGCAAAAACCATGTAACACTGGGAAAAAGATAGCAGATGAACTGGAACCAACTCTTTGACAGCTTTGTTATTTAGCTGTATGGATCTCTGAGGTTTCTTCCTTCACTTTTCATTTACATGAGTAACCTGGTTTGTTACTGTAATCTGGGTGTTGTAAAATGGAATTACTTCTCTTACATTTTGGGTGCACGTCAACAATTTTTCCAGAACGCTGTTCTGCCTTGGAATGAGACGTTAGTCCTCTAAATACAGAGTAATAACCAATATCTGAAAGTAAAGCGTGGCAGCAGAGGTTAAAAGTTAATCACTGAATCCTGTGTACTGGGAGACTGGATACATATATATATTTTTACCAATCTCTGTCAAGCATACAAGGTGACATTGTTAGATAAGTATATTTCATTGAAGGTTTATACAAGAAATCATACCTATTCAATGTACTTAGATATATTATAGATTGTATATTGAGACAATGTCATTATTAATATAGTAAAACTTTCCATAGAACAACAGCATCTCACTCCAAGCAATGATTAATATGAATAAGTTGTAGTCAAACATCTCAGCCTATGTGTTTAGGACACCTTTGTTTTGGTTGTAGTGTAACTGTATATATTGAACATGTGCCATAATAGAGAAATACATTTTACCTCAAGAGGGCAACAGATTTCACTAGGGATTGGACAAATCAGCTGAAATGCAGGGGCTGTGTCATCTTTGTATGCTGGTTGATGTTTGCAGCCCAGGGTAAGCTGAGGCAAGAATGTAGTTTCTTATTAGGACTTTATGGTCACAGTGGGAAGACACACAGGGTGCCCAGCAAGACATCTGAATAATTAGAGGTAATGTAAGAGCATGTCCAAGCAGTGCAAGCATTAGTTAAGAAAACACTGACAGTGGAGGTGGTAGCTCACAGCAACCCTGTCTCCCAAGCACTGGAGTTTAAAGAATTTCTTCCATTACTTCAGTGATGACTGAAGTTTCAAAGTCACTGGTTGTAGGTCACCTCTCCTTGCCCAGGATGATTAAAACTATAAGATTTAGTAGGCTGAGATGAGTTAAGAGCAGAGAGTGAAATCTTGACAGTGTGTCATCTAGATTTTAGCTGTAACTCCTGTGGTACCAGCTTTGCATTTCTCAGGGCTGAGACAGCCCTGACTCTTCCAGCATCACCCTTGATTAGCCCAGGCAACACACAGCTAAAGCTTTCCTGCTTCGCAGTTCATGAGCAACGCTGATAAATAGTGCATGCCCTAACATGCCATCACATTGCAGGAACTTGTCTGAACAAGTCATTGCCTTTCTGCTCTCCTAATTCTGTTTTCATGATACATATTATGAAATGCAAAGAGAAAAGATATGGAGCCTGAACGTCTTATCAGTCTGTCCTACAAGTTGTCAATAGTAGAAAGTGTTGTAATACTACTTCTATGGTTTGAGAGACTTGAAAAAATGATCAATCCTTATATACTATTTTGTTCAGTCCTGTTTTTCACATTCCTTGTAACATCATTCTGGGTAAGTGGGATGTATATCCAGGATTTGCAAAAGTGCCATATTTGAATGTATGTTGTATATGCCCACACTTCTGTGGTTAGTAGAATAGTATATTGTCATTGATCTGATTTTTAAATCCTCATCAGATAAAACTATAACTATATCAGTAGAAGTTTTCTCCTTTTAAGGGCTTCAGGATTTAGTCAGTATTCCACATGTATGCAAACTGTGCCTCAGTGGTAATTAATATCTTCACGGATCCTTTTAGATACATGGGCCAGACTTTAGTGTGAGACAGGAGGATGCTGGTTTCAGAGAACAGCAGCTGTTTGGTCAGAAATTGCAAATCTGCTCCACTGTATGGAGCTTAAAATTTGTTTTGAAGCTTATAAATTTGTTTTCTTTGCAAATCCTTTATTTATGCACTTAAATGTAATTTATGTAATATTTTCTCATGCCTAATTTCAACTTCAAGTTAATGAGTATTATTACATTCTTTCCAGAAAGTACAAGTAGATTATATTATAATTTTGTGTCACTAGGACCTCATCTTTCACCAAGAACAAAATTCCTTTTTCAATGAGATTCTCTCTGTTAAAAAGTTGGGCTACAAATCTTCTTGGCCACAGCTTTTATTTCACTGAAGCAAATTCTGACAGTGGTAATTGCAGTTGTGACTTTGGATAAGAATATAAAAATGGGTAAGAAAAATAAATATACTTTACCGGCTCTCAGTATTTTTTGAAGGCATTTTTCTCTTTTACACATCAGGGTACATGAAGGGTTCCACCTTTCTTGTAGAAAATCTTTATAGGTAGGTCAATTTTTATTAGATTAAATTTGGACTGAAAACTTTTTCCAATCTTTGTTATCATATGAATTGCTGTCTAATTTTTATAGCAGAATTGAAGTGCTAAAAATAGAATTCAAATGCTTGGGAGTATTCCTCTTAATTTCTTACCTTTGTTGTGTATTGGATAACGTAAAACATTTTTGTAATTATGCATGCTGATATGCATATAAAAAAATATCCTGCAATATGAGGAACTTAGTGGAAAAACTGGATACACTTGTCCAAGTAATTACGCCAAAAAAAAAAAAAAAAAGTGAAAAAATTGATACTTTTGGGCCTTTGATAAGATCTAAAAATATCGCCTTACATGATGTCTTTTCCAAGAAACAAATGTTAAAAAAATATATGGAAAAGTTATGGAAATTTCCATGCCCAAAGCATGTAATCAGAGATGTCAATAGTCTCTTGGCTTTATAGAGACAGGTAATCAGACCCACTAAGCTCCAAGAACTACACAGAATCCAGATAGTTATTCATTGTAATATAGTTTAAAATGTCTTTACAGAAATGTAAATTTACTGTATAGCATATTTAAAAAGATGTTTTGCACTCTACAAACATGCTATGCCTAGTCACAAAAGATATTTGTAGATACATATGTAAACTGAACACAGAATTAAAGAAAATAGGCATAAAAGGGACCTCAAGGGGTCATTGGTATGCGGAGGAACAGATTCACTTTAATGTCACTCTCAAAGAATTGTTTTAGCTCAGTACCTTGCATGGAATGCCCTTTGTATTTTTTAATCACAGTCACAGCAAAGCCTAAGCACATTACTTGACAAAACTGTAATTTGACGGTATTCATGCCTTTTGTTATTTTTCTGTTCTTTTCTGGAAATTAAAGTTTGTCAAGCATCTCCTAAGAACTACCATTTAGAATTACCTGGAAAACACCTTGCAATAAGCTTTGATCATATCCCTGTTATTATTGATGTATGTATTTGTCAAGTTTTTTGCTAAAGTTACGTTTGAAAGAGCATGCAAGAGAGGAAAAAAAATCAATCAGGTTTCAGGATTTTGTTTAGAACATTAAAATATGATTTTAGGGGGATGTTGGTATTGGTTTTGATAATTTTTAATTGCCTATGGAGAAAGTCCTGCTGAGCTATCAACAGCATTGGGTACCAAGACAAATTTGGAAGATAAATATCATTGTGAAAGGCAAGAGCAAAGGTCTGAAAGGAACTGTACTGAAAGAACAATCAAATGACTGGCTATATCAGGTCCTTCTAAAGGAAGGTATTTTGCAAGTAGCTTATGAGCATGGTGCTGAGAATAGTACTTTTGTCCACAAACTTCAAAGCACACTATGAAATTGAGTAAATAATAGTTATCGCACTTTCTCAGGTAGCAAAACAAAAACACGGCAAGTTAGAGACATTTCTCAATGGAAGACATTCCCATTGTTTTTCTATATGGCAAAGATGACACTTTGATCACTCAGTCTGGTTTTAACTGCAGGAGAGAAAATAATGTGTCCCTATTTCGTGTAAGAATGTCTGGTTGTTGATTCATTCATGCCTAGTTCATTTAGAATGCTTTACCATCAGACTTTTGCAAACCGGGGATGATCTTTCCTGTGGAGTTAAATCTGAATTAACATTTTGACATTCCTGCTGAGGAGATGGCAAAAAGGGAGCATGTCCCCCAAATGAAATACCATTCTTCTCTTTCTAATTGTTAGGGGGGAAAGTAATTTAATCTGAAGACTACTAAAAGGAAATTGTGGCATCCCAGTAAAGAATTCTGAACTTGGCCAGGGATGGAACAGGATATTTGTTTCTCATTAACTATACAGGGAATATCAGCATTTTATTTAGAGGCATGCTCAAGAGACCACAAATGAAAGTATAACCCAGATAGATAGGAATCCCACGTCCTCTGTTGCCTTGTAACTTTGAATGATCCTGTGTCAAGGGTCTGTATTTAGTAGATTGACTTAGACATTCCCTTCAGTCTGCATTTCAGCTTTCAGTTGTGTGGGAATTTTTCTCCTATCAGCTTTTGGGATCTTAATTTGTTTCCTTCATATGGGTCTGTTGGCACAAAATGGCATTGACCCCTGTTGGATTGCACAATTTGCAAAGTGATTTTGTTGTTAAAAAATAACAACTTGTGCAATGCTGGACAGTGATGAAGTTCAAACATGGATCACAAGGTCCCACTGCTTTGTCACTCCTTCTCCAGTGTTTTGTGTGTGTGCTGCTCTGATTGATAACAGACATGTGTTAGCGCTTGCATGATGTAAATTGAAAAAGAGAGAAAATTTAAATTGAAAAGAGAGAAGTTTCTGCAGTGAATTGAAAATCTGAATTGGTGGTATCACTGTGGAATCCAAAAGGAGGGGGAGCATTGCACATCGGCAAAATAAAGATATCTCCAAGGAAAGATGCTGATAATTCCTTATGGTACACATGTTTTGTTAAAACATGGCCAGAGTATTTTGTCTACAAGGGTTGGTGGTCAGCTAGAATTGTTCTTTCTGCATCAGTTAGCATCAGCCACTTACAGTGAATCCTCTCTAATGTAGGTGTGACAAAGCTTCCTTTTGGTGTTAGCAGAGAATTCACTTCCAGAGAATTGACATATCTGCCAATTTGCAGCAGACAAATGGCAGGGGTTAATTAGGCTTTGTATTTGATATGGAAATGCTGCTGTGATTCCTTAAAGAGGCTGTCACATCATCAACACACAGCACTGTCTAAAGGCAGGCATCTCAAATCAGATTCCTTGGTTAATAAAGATTTAAGGGGAGAAAAAAGCAAGGGAAGAGACAATAGAAGATGATAAAACACAATAATTAAAATGCAAAAACAGAAGCAAGCCAGCAGTGGAAAGCTGTATGAATGGCAAAAATAATGTGATAGAACTTGTATTAGCACTTTCAAGAAATGAATCAGTAGCTTATTATGTGTCCGCCTTTGTCAGCAGTTTCCATTTCTCACATGGTCTGCCATTTATGGCCATGATGGAGTTCCCTAAATCTTTAAAAAATGTTTGAGTTACCTCTTGAAATTTCATGTGCTGTAGCTGAGCTTATGAACATAGTTTAATGAATCAATGCACACCACCAAAGCCTCACTTGGAGATGGGCCCCAGGAATATATGAAATGCTGTGTCCTACTTGGCTGAAGAAATCGTGGAGGGAGAGAAGGAAAGGAACCCCATGGCTGTAAGGAAAGGTGGCAGGCCTGTGGAGAAAACAACACTGTGGAGTTGGAGTGAACTTACTGACCACTTTAATAGTAAGGGGGGGCTTTCACTGCTCAGTAATATAAGGGAGGACTTACAAACCCCACGGCACATCCGTTGTCAGAGAGGAGAGATAACATATTTCTCTCCCACACAAACCCAATTTTGGTATTTTTAAACCTGAGGCATATGGTGGACCTGAGGTGCCTCTGCTGCTGCTGATTCCACAGTGGCTGCCAGGATATGGGTATCTTGTAGCATGCAGGAGCTGGAAAGTTAGTGTTCACCAACCTGTCCATAGGAACAGAAGGGAGGGATGTATTCTGCAAGTCTCTGCTGCAGAGAAAATTTTGTGGGAGAATTCAGCACTTGCTTGAATTAAAGCCTGTCTTGCCTTGACATCAGTATCAGCGCCTACTCTGTGTGGAAAGCTGTAAGTGGTGTGGGAATCTCCCCCACGAACCTTGGTATCTTGTGCTAATTATGCAGCCTTCGAGCTATAGCTGGTGATCTGTGTCCTGTGTCTTTAAGCACAGGATGTTAATTGTAACCATTAGTCACTCAGAGTGATGATTTAAAGGAAACTGACAACTTTAAGCATTACGCTTAATGCCTAAGAATATTAAATTGGTGATTGTTACAAGTAATGACTAAGATTACGATAACTTAAAGAGTTTCAGGGTTCAGTTGGGATCATCACTTTTCCTTAAATATGGTTTTCCCTGATGTTTATGTGCATCTTTGATGCATAAATAGTAGAAGGAATTAAATAGTAGAAAATGTGATTCTAAAACTGCAAATATATTCATAGGGGCACATAAAGAATACCTGACACTATTCAAAAAATTGTTTTGCAGTTAACTAGTGTTCAACTTGAGAATAATGGCTTTTTAAATCATTTGGTTCTCTAGCTCTTTCACCCTATGGACTGTTGTGTGAAATGTGTTCTACAAAACATTCCCAGCTCTTCATCCCTTCTCCTACCCTCAACAACATCCTGTCTGCTTATATGTACTTTATTCTATGACTAACTGAAGAAAACTATAAAAAAAACACCAACACATTTATAGTCTGCAGACTAGATCTTGAGGACCACTATTTTAAATATTTCCCTTGTACAAATCTCTGGTGACAGCATGAAATGGAAAATGAGAACAAAGGCCAATTTCATCATAGAGGAATATAAAAAAAAAGAGTCTGGCTAGGAATCTGCACAGGTGTAGATAGACAGTCCCCTGAGATAACACTTGTGATGTAAGATGTTACCTTTCCTGGACTGTTAGTTGTCACTCTTCAGGTAGATGCTACTGCCCTAATATTTAAGCAACAGCAGATTATGGAAGTATGCTTGTCCCAGTGAAATCTGTGCACAAATCATGGTAACTCTATTGATTCTACACTCATGCAAATGCAAAAGCATTCACATAATCTATTAATACAAATCTGTTATGAGAATAATGATTAACAGCTAGTCGTGGTGACATTTAAAATTGCTAAATTGGCAATCTGTGCCTTAAGGCTCTCGAGATCTGTAGTACTTGCATAAAAGTAACCACTGAATAATTTTTTTTTTTTTTTTGTGCATGCAAAAATCTACTTTGGAGCCTTATGGAAAATACTATAACACCATATCAAAATTCAAAATTAAATTACAGGAGTAGTTTGCAAACAGTGCTTGTATCCTCAGGATAAAAATCATTTGTTTTTTTCTCAGTTTTGTACTGTTGGGACTCAGGGGGTCTGAGATTTGTATAGCCAGGACAAGTTTATTAATCATGTTCTTTCTTTGTAAAGTTTCAATAACTATTCTCTTTTCACAGCTTGCTGTCAGTTTGAATTTTATTCTTGGACCTAGTGAAATGGTTACTTTTGGTCTGTTGTGTTCCAACCTAAAATCTGAAGATAAAGCAACATTGTGAAACATGTCACTCTTTATATTGTGTATTTAAATATCATCAGTTCTCTGTGATCAATAGGCTGCTTTGGAGAGTACTACTACTTTAAATCATCATTGGTTATTGAGGAAGAATGACATCCTGTTAAATAAAATATGACCAAATGAAAATTAAAATACATATATATTTTTGTGTTTGTACATGGGAGTGTTTGTGTGGCTTCCTTGTGCTAAAATATATATGGAAGACAGTTTACTTTAATGAACTGGACTTGATTTATCAAGGCATTGAAAGAAAAATAGCTGAGTGGTATGTCAGCATGTAAGTTTAGTAACACTGAATAATGTCTCTCTTCACCCAACAGAAGGTTTTACAGAACTAACATATTTCATGTTTACAATAGAGTTGTGAACTTTCACTTCTTGGAAGTCTCTCTTGATGATCTCTCAGATCTCTCAGATGAAGATCATGCATATCTGCAACACAAGAAAGGCTCATTTCCCCCTTAAAGATATTTCCTAATCTCCTGCCTCTTAACTTCTGTACTGTGTTCCTTAGCATCATCTCATGTTTATTGACTTTTCTTTCGATGCCACATAAGGGAGAAGTGATATTAGCTCTGCACAGAAATGTCCCTTTCTTCAGGAAAACATTTCTGTTCTAAGGAGAGAGTAACCAGGGTAGGACAGAACGGACTATGTAACATTGAAGGGGTATTTTCAGAATGACCATATTTTGTTCTAGATTTTGTTTTTTTCATGGGAGGGAGGGACACAGTAAATGATAGCCATATGTTAAAGTGCTTCTTAATTGTCCTTTTTGTAGTATGCCTTACTTTAGACACAAGGACATTTATTCACATCTTCTGTACATTTTCCATATCTTAACTTTAGTTTTCACAGATTAAGCTGTGGTAGCTTCCTGTTTCACATATAATCTCAGTGGTATATACAGATGCATTTCTAAGGCCAGCGCTACAAGGTATAGCTTCCAAAGAAGTAAGAATTTCCCAATCAACATGTTGAAAAAATACTGATGGTATCTTATCTAGTCCTTCATCTCCGGGTGCTGTGTTGTTGTACACAGTATATAAGCCATTGCTGCACAAGGGTACATTTCATCATTAAAGCTATAATAAAATAGATGTCAATACACCTCTCTGCTTGCTTTGAAATCCCTACAACATCTGAGTTAGAACCACTATCCATTTGTATGTTGTCAGGCTGCTTTTCCTTGAAAACAGTGTGATCCCAGTATGCACATGTGTGCGTGCATGCATGTGTGTTTGTGTCTCCTTGTCTCATCCCACCTCCCATATTGGACCCGTTTAAATAATGTCAGCTTTTCTTCAGGAGAAAGACAGAGGACTCAAAGCTTGCAGCTGTGTTGACATGTGACAGCACCTTGTGACATGCTCTGGTTGCCTGACCCTCATATGGAAGCTGGCTGGAACATCCTGCTGTTCGCATGTGACTCCAGCATCTTCAGTTCCTACCAGAGAAGACCAGGTTTTGGGCTTGGAGGATGGGGGAAAGACTACCAGACCTACCTTTGTCCTGAGGGAACTGGGAGCTGATAGGGACCTACACTAGGGCTACACAGACAGTTTATACTTGTAGTACCATAAAAGTAGGTAGGTGGGCAGAGGAATGCTTTTTGTTCCCTGATGGTGAAGAGAGCAAGCCCTTGCTGGCAGGTACCAGTGTTTCTGTACAGGCAGGAGTTCATGATTTCCAACCAAAAAAAGAATGTCAGTGGAACTCCCATCAGTGAAGTGGCATGATCAGGAGGATGTGCAGGAGTCTGGGAGGCTCATCTATGCAAAAATTACCTATCATGCTACCACAGCTTTGGTGCAGCCTACAATTGCACTGTAATGGTGAAGGGTATAGAAATGAATAGTGAAACTTGGAGCTGTGCTAATAATTTCAATAGTACTGGCAGTTTTTACATAAATCTCTTAAGTGTCTGTGGAGCTCAATATAAACATAGTAAGTTTTCACAAAGCTGAAAGCTCTGGACCAGTAGCAAGTAAAGTATTTTTTTCTCGTGCCTGCTTGCATCTTGGCAGGTCTGGTTTCATTCTCATAAGATGAGTAGTGTGGGAAATAGCCTTTGGCCTTTCAGACATGCACAAATGGTTGGCTAGTCAAAAGCCCTTGCAGTATCTGAACCCTGACCAGCAGTATCCTTTCCCCTCTGGATAGATTACCAGGCTGTCAAGAAATCTTCTTCCCATCATCCATCAGTTAACTGTTGAAAACCATGGAGATTAACAATTGAGAAAGTGCCTATGTAGCAAAAATATGTCACGCCATTCAAAATGGAGATAATATTTTTTTATCCTTCACTTCTGTTCAGGTATATAACTTTCCGGCTTTTGTCTGTTGTGAAAAATTTAACAGAATCACAGAACCACAGAATATGCTGAGTTGGAAGGGACCCATGAGGATTATCAAGTCCAAATCAGCCCTGCACAGGACCATGCCCAAGAGTCACACCATATGCCTGAAAGTATCATCCAAATGCTTCTTGAACTCTGTCAGGCTTGGTGCTGTGACCATTTCCCTGAGGAGCCTGTTCCAGCACCCAACCACCTTGTGGGTGAAGAACCTTTTTCTAATATCCAAATTAAACCTCCCCTGAAACCTTACCTCTTATAAAATGCACAGAAAAATATTAATGAAAAAATAGTAATGAAATATCATTGTTTAAATTTTATTTCCAGCAGTGGTAATGTTAAAGAAAACAGTTAATCCTATTATTTGATAGCATTATTTTTCATTTCAATCTCTGGAAATACTTTTTTTTTTTTTTTTTAACAGATATGTAATTTCTTCCTGAAGAGCAATGAATAGAGAATCAGACTTATCTTAACCATATCCCATTCCTAGAATCACCAAACAAAGGTGAACACCGATGAAGCAGCAGTTGGAATGCTGATCGTAATGGTACTCCTTTCTTAGGTTTTGATGTATAAACCAAAAATTCATAAAATTTGAATATGAAATATGAAGCTTTTAATTAGTTTCTAAAAAAAAACACAATAGTGGAAAATGACAACAAGCATATTAAGGATCTTTACAGTTATTTCTTTTTCTTTAATGCATATACCTGCATGTATACTTCATGTACATGCATATACAGGTTAGATCAACCTACTACAAATAAAGAAAACACCCTGAAATCTGAAAGTGCTCAGAATAAAGTATGAGATACAACTCTGC
Source organism: Empidonax traillii (assembly GCF_003031625.1). NCBI lineage: Eukaryota > Metazoa > Chordata > Aves > Passeriformes > Tyrannidae > Empidonax > Empidonax traillii. The sequence goes on from NW_020955523.1 coordinate 605,665, forward strand.
ATTATACTATCAACTGGAATTTAATTTTTCTATTAATGCTTTACATTATTATTATTAGATCCTTTTAATGCTCCTATAGCAAAGACCTCAAAGAGAAACAAAGCATCTTGTTTGCAGGAAAAAAGTAGAAAAGAAACATGGACCTGGCACAGCACAGCTTATGCTTATCTTTCTCAATTTAATTTCTCATTCACATGACTTTCTTTTCTTCTTTAAAAAAACTGTAGGCATGGATCTCAGCCCATGTGGTGCATCAAGTTGATGCACTCCTGCAGAAGCAGGTTAAATCATAACAGTTTCTTACATTATTATAGAGTCATTAAAACCATTTGACATATAGTGTATTTTGAAAAAAATCATAGATGAAAATTGATCATGAAATAAAGATGCAGCACCAAAGAGAGTGTTTGCAAATATGCTTGCAAAGATACCTGTCAGATACAGTCTCCTCAAGAGGTATGGTTTGCAGTCACTTTAGTTTGTGACTCCAGAATTAAAGCTCCGGAATTAAAGATGAGAAAAGGAATATATCTGCTAGTGATACAAGTTTATACACAGACAGATAGGGATAGGTCAAGGGGGAATATTTTTAAAAGAGGAGGGATTTAGGCTAGATGTAAGGAAGAAATTTTTTACTGTGAGGATGGTGAGGCACTTGTAACAGGTATGGATGCCCCATCCCTGCCCTGGAAGTGTTCAAGGCTAGGTTGGATGGGGCTCTGGGCAACCTGATCTAGTGAAAGTTGTCTCTGGCCAGGGCAGGGGGCTTGAAACTAATGATCTTTAAGGTCCATTCCAACCCAGGCCATTCTATGATTCTAAGATTTAGCCTACTCATATCTCACGATGATAAAACTGCCTAGTTGTAAGGCTTCAATAAAATACAGAGGCAACTGTGGTGTAGTGCACATAAATTAAAATTCAGTCATTAACTGAGATTGACCTCAAGTCACAATTTCTATGAGTAACATCCTCTGCCACTTGATATTTTTGTGGAGGATCTTGCAGAGGTTTTCAGGAAACGTGGGAATGTGACCTCCTACCGTTGCTTCTTCCCTCTTTAAGTTGTCCCACGTTCATTGCCTTTAAATTTCTCTGCTAATGTCCTTGCATTATGAAAGAAGGCAGGTGGATCTACTACAGAAGAATTTCTTTAGTCTTCATTTATTTCCAATTTCCTGTCTTCCTAATTTTTTTGATGGTTTTTGTGTGAGGTTTTGGGGTTTTCAGGGGGATGGTGAGGAGATGAGTTCTTTTTTCTGTTTCCAGGTAATTAATCAAAAGATGTTTTCATAACCCTATAGCTGCAGACATTTATTTTTGACTGTATATTCCCCCTCAGTTTATTATTTAAAGATTGGCTGTTTGTAATGACTAAATATAAGCATCTCAGAAATGCATAATGATTCCAATTTTTTGCTCAGTTTCCCTTCTCTAGACGCACCTTATCAGTGCAACATAAAGCTCAAGATGACAGCAATTTACACCTCTGCAGAGACAATAAAATGAAAATAATGTGGTTTATCTTGAGTATTTTTCCCTGCAAATAATTAGTTTTACCCTGTCTTTATTTTCACATATGCAAAAATAAAAAAAAAAGCTAATAAGATGACCACTGTTTATGTTCTTATTTACTTATTTATTTTATTTTTAAAGCTTAGATAAGAATTTATCTATTACAAAAGCTATCAGAGAAAGTTGTGTGTTGCTTGGGTGCCACATAATGAAGAGACACCTGCCTGTTGCCTTTCACCACTGCTTGTACACAGAGTGACACTGGTGGGTTTTATATAGCAGAAGTAAGTTTGTGTTTGGCTGAAGCCACTAGATAATGAGGGACCATAGAGGTCAGTTGTGACACAGCTCCTTGGTTTGTATTTCAGGTATGGAACCTCTTTATAAATTGTGCTTCGTATGGGTTTTAGTTTCTGTGGAATTTTTGTCACACAGCCTCACTGAACGAAACTGCTGCACCCTGGGGAGAAAAGTATCAGTGCTGTCAGAGAACTAATTTTGGGGAGGCAGAGAATAAAACTGTCAGCTTTTCTGAGCTGAAAGAATTTCCCAAAGGGACTTTTTATTTTGTGAGGAAAACTGCCAGGGGCTTCTAGCATTACTGGTATTGATTTTAATGTTCGAGTTTGCAGTCATTATTTGCAAGAGCATTTTGATTAAAATAACTTGGTTTTGATTTTCCTCCTCAAAGTGGCTTTGATTTTAAAATTGATTTTCTGACTGTTGATAACATATAACTAAAATGGTTAATTTCCTTTTTTTTTTTTCCAATGAAGTCTGCTATTCTGATTATTAAAGTGATATCATGAGACTGAATAATTAACATTGCATTTTTTAAAGGAAATTTTTTTCTCAAGTCCTGCTGGTTCTTTGTCAGAGTAAACCCATTTGCCAGACTACCACAATTTCTCATGAAGAGAAACTCTTAAATCGAAGGTGCTCTGTTGCTTGACTTCTGTCAAGTAAGTAATAAATATATGTTGGTTCCTTTCACAAATTCACTCAAATAAGATGAAAGACCCTAAGAGGACACAATAATTTACTTCCTGATTTACTAAAGTAGAAAAATAATCATGTCATTAAGTCCCATCTTAAGACGCAAGACTAGCCTTCTGAAAAGTTTAGTCAGTGCTTGCACCTGCTCTATAAATTTATGCAACACATTCCTCAGCTTCATTGCTTCCATGACATCCACAGATAGTGAGGTCCACAGTTCCAGGACGCAGATGATTGATGTCACACTATTTGGATTCCTACACCTGCATGATGAGTCAGGCTGTGTGGGAGGGGACAGTTTTCAGCCTTTGAATTTTTCCCATCTTTCCCTATTCTCCTGAGTTAGATTGGTCAGAATTTGTCTAAGAAGCTCTTTCCTACTGAAGATTTTGCTTATAGCAAAGTTGAAACTTTTCAGTATCTACATTTTCCAAGTAAATTTTGAAAACAGTTTAGAGATGTTTATTTTGATAAATTTTTTCCTTTGATGATATGTTAGTTAAAACAATGACATAAAATATTTCTGCTTCAATGTGGATGTTTTACTTTGTTAAAACCTTTGGGATTTTTGCACTTCATTGTAATATGAGGCAAGTGTAATTTCAAAATCCATAAATTGTTCTTATGAACTAAATTTCCTTTTTTATTTTTTTATTTGGATCACCTTCTCTAGTTTGCTGCAGGTACCTTTCAGAAAAGTCATGATTTCATTAGTATGTGCCCCCAGCCCTTCAGAATCATATTAATCCATTCAAAGGTTTATTCTTTTTTTCCCCCCTTCCTCTTCATCCAACCCAAAGCTTCTGCCTAATCCTCTGTCAACTGAGGACAGAATAGATCTTGTTTTGAGGCATATATTAAAAAACAAGTTGATGACTTTTCATTTTTCCTTTCAAAATCCTACAGTTCTTACATGGATGTTAGAAGCACTTTCTAATTTTTCATTTTCACACATGAAAAGCAAGCCATTTCTCAATACCATGATAGAAAATGGACTCACATGTATCACTGAAGCAAAAATAACCTCACCAGAGAGAAGGGGAGGACGGTAGATAAGAGAGAGGGAAAACTGAAGATGCAGAGCTAACAGTGATAGCAAGGAAGGATATTAGGATATTAGGATAAATAATGCCATTCTCAAAGTGTTATTCCAGTATGTAATGGTTCCCTTTCCTTTCTGATCAGCTCTCAGCTGAAAGTCAATTTACTTTAGCAGAGAGCACACCCCATGTTGTGTTATTTATAAAAACAATTATGTTCTTTTCACAGTGTTGTTGACTGCCATCAGCAGTCAGTCTAAAAAGTAGAGTTCTGATCTGGCTTGCACAGAGAGGATATAATAAAACTAAAAATTAATTGAGAGTGATAAAAAAGTTGATGTAATCATATTTGCACATGGAGACTAAATGTGCTAGGACAGTTCAGCCCTTTTTAATGCAAGAGCGAAGAATCACCACACAAAATTATCAGGCTCTACATTCAGGAAGTATAATAGAAGATGATTCTTCATTCAACCTCTAATTAAAATATTTTCATCATTAATACAGGGCACTGCAGATGCTGAAAATATATGTGACTCCCAAAAACATATTCATGAAAGGAGTATTTATTTAGGGTCATTAAACACAAGAAAAAATATCTCCACTTTCTCAGGGAGGTCTTGAGACACGGCTCTGGCTCCATGTATTCTGGGAGTTCACTGAGGGAATACCAGTTCCTGCTTGCAACATTCTCATATCCTTCCTGGGCATCAGCTGCCTGCCATTGTAAGGACTAGGCAGATCTTTAGTCTTCCCCAGTATGACTTTTCATACTTTCACTAAAAATTGCTTGTATGCTAGGGATTTATATAGTGTCCAATACTGTGATGGATTTGAGATTTGCTTGTTATAAGAGCTGTCCTGTTTCGGGATTCTTCAAAGACTGTTATGCTATAGGGACTTGCTGTTGTTAAGAAAAATGTGGGAAATTCATCTCACCTGACTTTAGACAACTATATGTGAGGTAGTCATCTGGATCCCTGCTCTGATCAGTGGAGAAGAAAATTCCTGGTTATTGTCATCTCACCTAGGAGAAGAGCTGTGCACTGTGGAACATAGCACTCTCTGTAAGGGAGGCCAAGTGATGAACTCTCATTTGGGAGCCTACACCATTGTCCTCAAAATTTGGATATGTGGATCTCACTGTGTTTGGAACTGGGGGATGGTCTAAGTGGGAAAACTGAATGTTTTTTCCCTGTTTTCAAAATCAGGAGATTTCTATTAGCAGAACCATTGCCCTTGACTGGTGTCCCTATTAGAGATAACATGAGGGGAGAACTGGTAAGGAAGGGAAGTAAGCAGAGAGCTGTATTCTGGTTTTGCTTCCTCCCTCATGGAGTACGTTGAAAAAAAATGCAGGAAATATGGCTTCTAAAAATTTTTTTTCATGGAGAGATTGGTGTATTTTCTAAAACAATAGTGCAAGGCCAAGTCAGCTGGAAAGTGGTTTGTCACAGAGACTGAACAAAGTTTGGGGTCCACAGAGGTGTTAAATACAGGTTTTATTATCCAGAAAGATCCTTTTCTTCCTTTGGGAGTGTAATATGTATGAAGAAAACAAATATGTCTAGAAAAAAATGTATTAATTGCTTTATTATCATGTAGTTCCTCCAAAATCCCAGTTCTACAATTCAAAGGGATAGTTAGGACTGAGAAATATGCATTGAAATTACTCCTTAAAAGCTGTTAAAAGCTGTGTTATGGAAATGAGTGATGGAAATGCCTAAAAATGATGTCAGAGAGGAGATGTACACAAAGCAGGGCATCTGAAGGGCAGCACTAGGAACAGTGGGCAGCTATTGCTTAGGTTCAGAGGAATTGGACTGTATAGCTCCTCATGGTTAAATTCATCCACAACAGAATTGCATTCAGTGTATGACATATTATTTTCAATATTGTTTCTGTTTTCAAGATAAAATCATCTGGCCTTCTGCCATATAGAAACATGTTTTTACATAAATGCTTTTCTTATCACTCTTGATGAACAATTTCCCAAATCCTATCTATGTGTGTACTTACAATTATACCCATAACTTCAACTATCTATTTTTTTCAAAGCTAAAAATCATCCTCTCACTTCCTCTTGATCTGCATCTATAATAGGTCATTGTTTCTTCATAATGACACTTAAATTGCTCACCTCTCCTTCTTCAGGTAAATTAAGTGTACCACAGTAATTTGAAGATACTCCATCTGCCTTGAGACAGGGTTCTTCATGTAATCTATGCTCCAAATGCTATGTTTTGCATTCTTAATCTGAAGGCAACGACTTGTTGTTATGGTTTTTTGTTTTAATGCAAAGGTACAGCTACTGGACACTTACATGAAGGAGAATGTACATTATAAAAACAGCTGACAAATACCACTTGAGTCAAAATGGGTGGGATCCATTTGACCGACCCTCAGCTACTTGTGGCTTAGCTCTATACACCCTGATCAATAAAGAGGAAGAGTCACTTCTAAGGCACTGCTTGTCATATCCTAAAGCAGAAATCTTAGCTAGGGGAAGCTGTATGACTGGCAAGGGAAGTACTTTGGGAACCTGAAGCCGCACATGTGCTGCATGGTGGCAGTACAGAGGAGGAGAGAATTTCTCCTTTACAAACTACAAAACAATAAGAGGAAGTCCTTTTTACACCTTTTATTTGTAATGAAAAGGTAGGTCTCTAAAGGACAATACTTGCTTAATACAGTGTATTTAATCAGGGCCTGCATTATCGAAGGCGCACCTTTGCACTAACATCTGCACCTCTCCTTCACAGAAGACATACCAGCTCATGCTAGAAGTACTGAAATGTGCTCTAGCTACTCTTTCCAGAGATGAGGCAAATGGAGTGTACTGTGATATGGTATGAAACCTTTACAAGTTTTTCTTTATTATGGTGAATATTCAAGTCCTCAGAAGTGTGAGTAATGCAAGGTCAGACTTCCAGAACAACTGATCTGCATGTCGAGTGATCAATAAAAGACACTGCCATGGGTCTTAACAAAATGTGCCTTATTACATTCAGTGCACACTGAGCATTAAACTAGCTTATGAGATGGGTGCATACCAGAGTTTGATGTTTTTCTTCTTTCCTTAAAAAAATCAAAAAATCCCCAAATCATAGAGTCCTGTGTTGAATCTAAGGATTCATTGCCCATGAATCTGGAGAATAGTTCTTGTGTGGTCAACTGAATCTCTTCCTTGAAGAACTCAACCTCTATTCAAAAAGCAGTGGAGACTCAAAAACTTCCCTCAGAGGCTTCACTCTAAGGTCTTACCATCCTTTTGCTAAAGGGGTATCACAACCCAGAAATCCACAGCCATTTTGAGTGGTGCAGTTAGAACCTACCACATGTTTAATTTCCAAATTATTCTTTATTTTTCATATAGTGCAGGAAATATTCAGAATGAGCAGCACTTACTCATTTGAGGTTACTGTTACTGTAGTTTGGTTGGAAGTGTCAATAGCTCAGACCTCTGCCCTGAGCAATGACTTCCTGAGGTTTGACTGTCTGAACACTGACTCATGCAAACAGGGAGCGGAGACACAGCTCTGCTTCTCTTGGCCTACCAGTCTGCACAGGAAAGATTGCACTGCTCAGGAGAAAATTACTCACTTTTTCTTCAATTTTAAAAGACAACTAACTTGTATGTGCAGGATATAAAGGCAGCATAAGAGCAAAACAAAAGCGAGAGAAGGGATGACAGCAAAGTGTTTAATGTATTAGAATAATCTGTCTCGATGTGTATGTTGGGGCTTTACTCTACCCAGTGCTGGAAGCTGCTCTCAAATTTATGATGCATGTAAGCAGCCACCCACCCTTTGTCATGAAAGCAACCAGAGGCACTGCTAGATGTGCAGACAAACGGGAAGCTGGAGGT
>NW_020955523.1:613445-615109 GCF_003031625.1 Empidonax traillii
GACAGCAAAGTGTTTAATGTATTAGAATAATCTGTCTCGATGTGTATGTTGGGGCTTTACTCTACCCAGTGCTGGAAGCTGCTCTCAAATTTATGATGCATGTAAGCAGCCACCCACCCTTTGTCATGAAAGCAACCAGAGGCACTGCTAGATGTGCAGACAAACGGGAAGCTGGAGGTGGACCAAGCCGTGTATGACTCTCCTTCAAAAAAGACAGGCTGCATATCCACAACCAAAGCCTGTGTATTGCTGGTCTATCTGTTTGGCTATTTTTCTGAATGACTGAGGGTAGCATCAGAAGATTTATATGGACATTGTGCCTTTGTTTAGGAATCAGAACTCTCTGTTGTCTGAGTTTATTTCAGAATTGCAGCTGCTTCCCTTAGCAATTCAAAACCCCTCCTCTCTGTCTTTCCATGAACTGAGTTTGTAACACATCAACTAGCTGTTGCCCTTTTGTACATCATTATACTACCTTCTTCTGGCTCCAACCATGAAATTGTCTGTACATCTGAGTACATGTCATATCACTATCCAATCATATTTCTATGAAGTGGAGGATGGTAACAATGTTTACTATACAGATTTGTAGGATACTTTCTAGGTTTGTTAGGAGAATTCTATGATAGGCCCACCTAAGGCTAGCAAACAAAAAATAAATGGTATCAGTAGCAGTTAAAAGGTAATCTAAAGAACTAACAGCAGGAAAAGAGAATGCTGTACACAAACTAGTTTGTAAATTTCAGACCCTTTTCTTAAACAGAATGAGGTAGTAGCTTTCCTATTGTGAATCAAAGGCTTTTTTATTGGAAATCAATCATTCCTTCCATGGGAATCCGTTAGAAACTGTTAATCATAGCAATCTATTGCACCTCACTGATAGGTTTTCCAGCAGTCCAATTTACCAATTATTTAGGATGGCTGGCATCTCCAAAATACATTAATTAGCTATAGTCCTACTGCATTTCAATTCTTCCATAAAGACATTGTATATTGATCATAGTTTTCCCCTGGGATTCAAGGGAATCAGCTTGGTATGTTTCAGAGCTAGTTTGATTTCATGCTAGAGAACTGGTGCATTATTCATAAAAAGAAAGGCAACAGTAAATATAAGGGGAGGAAGGATTTATAAGACAGTGCAGGTTCAGGCAATTCTGTCGCTTCAGACTGCAGCTTCAGGCCCTCCTTTGAGAAGGTCTGCATTATGTTCCCCATCCTCCATGACATTGCAATCATTTGCTTCAGGTCTCTTGTACTGTGTCTCCAAAAAGGATTAGTGAGAAGAACAGGCTAGAGCTTGAGTCTCCAGCTTGGACAGCATGGAGCTCCTTGAAGAACTGGGAGGCAATGAAGGTCAACTCAGAGCATTTGTTTGAAAGAATATAGACAATTTATTTTCTGACATATCTTTAGTTTTTACTGTGACTGTAACTTGCATGCACTCCTCTCTCTTCGGATGTGATGGCAGGGCTCCCTTCCAGATGGGCAGAGTAGGTCCTTTCCTTCTTTTGTTTGCTTTAGGAAGAGGTCAAGTGTGTGTACTTAACTCAAAGGCATGTGTCTACCTGCTCTCACATATGGGCTGGTCAGGGGTCAGAATTTTTTTCTGATATAGGGATGACCTAAAGAAACCTTCCCGTCTGATTCCCATGTATAAGGGAGGG